>NC_135809.1:30674788-30974788 GCF_964213995.1 Mustelus asterias | reverse complement strand
CTTATGTATTGGCTGGGACAAGATTGACCCACTTCCTGTCTTATTCCTCCTTTCTAAGGAACAGAAGTTTTTTTTTGTTCTTTACCCGCAGCAAAGTAGGGCCTATTTATGTGTTTATTTGAAGTTTAAAGTTTATTTATTAGTGTCACAAATTGGCCTATATTAACACTGCAATGAAGTTACTGTGAAATCCCCTAGTCGCCACACTCCAGCACCTGTTCAGGGACACTGAGGGAGAACTTAGCATGGCCAATGCACCTAACCAGCACATCTTTTGGACTGTGGGATGAAACCGGAGCACCCGGAGGAAACCCACGCAGACACTGGGAGAACATGCAGACTCCGCACAGATAGTGACCCAAGCTGGGAATCGAACCGGGGTCCTTGGCACTGTGAGGCAGCAATGCTAACCACTATACATTGTTCCACAGGACCAGGCTGAGGAGAAGGCAGTTGGTGTGTTCACTACATTTATTTATTTATTTTAAGTTAAATTTGTGTAAAAAAATCGGAGGTTTTTTTTAAAAAACAGGAAGTGGGCCCAGCAGGAGTCTGGGAAGGTTTTTGGAGGGTTTAAAAGTGCTTAACTTGCAGTTTTCAGCCTCATTGTTCCACAGGACCAGGCTGAGGAGAAGGCAGTTGGTGTGTTCACTACATTTATTTATTTATTTTAAGTTAAATTTGTGTAAAAAAATCGGAGGTTTTTTTTAAAAAACAGGAAGTGGGCCCAGCAGGAGTCTGCGAAGGTTTTTGGAGGGTTTAAAAGTAGGCCGCACTTTTGAGCGGGCAGCATCGTTAGCGGGCAGCAGAGTGAGCAGGAGGCAGAGTGAAAGCTGTAGGGCTTTGGCTCACAGGGCTTGGGCGAGCAGGGGTGAGTTAATTCATTTTTTGCTGTTTCTACCTGGTACTGGCAAGGTATCTAGAGGGGATGGGTGTGAAGGCAGTGCAATGTTCCTCTTGCACTATGTTCGAGGTGAGGGACGACGTCAGTGTCCCTGCTGGTTATACCTGTGAGAAGTGCATCCATCTGCAGCTCCTCCAAAACCGTGTAAGGGAACTGGAGCTGGAGTTGGAGGAACTTAGGATCATTAGGGATGCAGAGATGGCCATAGACAGAAGCTTCAGGGATACAGTTACTCCGCGGAATGAAAATAGATGGGTGACGGTGAGAGGGGCTGGGAAGAAGCAGTCGGTGCAGGGATCCCCTGTGGTCGTTCCCCTTAGCAATAAGTATTCCGCTTTGGATACGGTTGAGGGGGACGACATACCAGTGGTGAGCCGCAGTGAGAGGATCTCCGGCACTGAGTCCGTCCCTGTGGCTCAGGAGGGTAAGGAGGAGAGCGGGAGGGCAATAGTTATTGGGGACTCGTTAGTTAGAGGGATAGATAGGAGGTTCTGTGGCAGCAAAAGAGACTCGAGGATGGTTTGTTGCCTACCGGATGCCAGGGTCCGTGACGTCTCGGACCGTGTTTTCCGGATTCTTAAGGGGGAGGGGAAACAGTCACAAGTCGTGGTACACATTGGTACCAACGACATAGGTAGGAGAGGGGACGGGGATTTAAAACAGGAATTTCGGGAGCTGGGCTGGAAGCTGAGAGCAAAGACAAAACATGTGGTCATCTCTGGTACGCTACCGGTGCCACGTGATAGCGAGTTGAGGAACAGGGAGAGAGTGCACTTAAACATGTGGTTGCAGGGATGGTGCAGGAGGGAGGGTTTCAGATACGTGGATAATTGGAACACGTTCTGGGGAAGGTGGGACCTCTACAAACAGGACGGGGTGCACCTGAACCAGAGGGGCACCAATATCCTGGGAGGGAAATTTGCTACGGCTCTTCAGGGGGATTTAAACTAATTTGTCAGGGGAGTGGGAAAAGGAGTTGTAGTCCGGAAGTCAGTGTTGAGGGTGGTGAGGTATTGGGGAAGGTATCAAGGTCAAGGGTGGGTACCGGTAGACAGGAAGGTGGGTTGAAGTGTGTCTACTTCAATGCAAGGAGCATCCGGAACAAGGTGGATGAACTTGGGGCATGGATTGCTACTTGGGACTACGATGTTGTGGCCATTACGGAGACGTGGGTAGAACAAGGACAGGAATGGTTGTTGGACGTTCCGGGGTATAGATGTTTCAGTAAGTGTAGGGAAGCTGGTAAAAGAGGTGGAGGAGTAGCATTGTTAATCAAGGATAGTTTAACGGCTGCGGAAAAGCACTTTGAGGGGGATATGCACACTGAGGTAATATGGGCTGCAGTTAGAAACAGGAAAGGAGCGGTCACGTTGTTAGGAGTTTACTATAGGCCCCCAAATAGTAATAGAGATGTGGAGGAAGAAATTGCTAAGCAGATTATGGATACGTGTGGGGGTCACAGGGTAGTTGTCATGGGGGACTTTAACTTTCCAAATATTGATTGGAACCTTTGTAGGTCAAATAGTTTGGATGGGGCACTTTTTGTGCAGTGTGTGCAGGAGGGTTTCCTGACACAATATGTGGATAGGCCGACAAGGGGTGAGGCCACATTGGATTTGGTACTGGGAAATGAACCGGGCCAAGTGTTAGATTTGGTTGTGGGAGAGAACTTTGGAGATAGTGACCACAATTCTGTGTCTTTTGTTATTGCAATGGAGAGGGATAGGGCCGGACGGCAGGGCAAGGCTTACAATTGGGGGAGAGGTAATTATGATGCGATTAGGCAAGAATTAGGGGGCATAAGATGGGAACAGAAACTGTCAGGGAAAGGCACTGATGAAAAGTGGAACTTTTTCAAGGAACAAATACTGGGTGTCCTTGATAGGTATGTCCCTGTCAGGCAGGGAGGAAATGGCCGAGTGAGGGAACCGTGGTTCACAAAAGAGGTGGAATGTCTTGTGAAAAGGAAGAGGGAAGCTTATGTAGGGATGAGGAAACAAGGTTCAGATGGCTCGATTGAGGGTTACAAGTTAGCAAGGAATGAGCTGAAAAAGGGGCTGAGGAGAGCTAGGAGGGGACATGAGAAGTCCTTGGCGGGTCGGATCAAGGAAAACCCCAAGGCTTTTTACTCTTATGTGAGGAATAAAAGAATGACCAGGGTGAGGTTAGGGCCGGTCAAGGACAGTGGTGGGAACTTGTGTATGGAATCAGTAGAGATAGGCGAGGTGATGAATGAATACTTTTCTTCAGTGTTCACCAAGGAGAGGGGCCATGTTTTTCAGGAAGAGAAGGTGTTACAGGCTAATAGGCTGGAGGAAATAGATGTTCGGAGGGAGGATGTATTGGCAGTTTTGAATAAACTGAAGGTCGATAAGTCCCCTGGGCCTGATGAAATGTATCCTAGGATTCTTTGGGAGGCGAGGGATGAGATTGCAGAGCCTTTGGCTTTGATCTTTGGGTCCTCGCTGTCCACGGGGATGGTGCCAGAGGACTGGAGAGTGGCGAATGTTGTTCCTCTGTTTAAGAAAGGGAATAGAAATGACCCTGGTAATTATAGACCGGTTAGTCTGACTTCGGTGGTTGGTAAATTGATGGAAAAGGTCCTTAGGGATGGGATTTACGACCATTTAGAAAGATGCGGATTAATCCGGGATAGTCAGCACGGATTTGTGAAGGGCAAATCGTGCCTCACAAATTTGATAGAATTTTTTGAGGAGGTAACTAGGTGTGTTGATGAAGGTAGGGCGGTTGATGTCATATACATGGATTTTAGTAAGGCGTTTGATAAGGTCCCCCATGGTCGGCTTATGATGAAAGTAAGGAGGTGTGGGATAGAGGGAAAGTTGGCCGATTGGATAGGTAACTGGCTATCTGATCGAAGACAGAGGGTGGTGGTGGATGGAAAATTTTCGGACTGGAGGCAGGTTGCTAGCGGAGTGCCGCAGGGATCGGTGCTTGGTCCTCTGCTCTTTGTGATTTTTATTAATGACTTAGAGGAGGGGGCTGAAGGGTGGATCAGTAAATTTGCTGATGACACCAAGATTGGTGGAGTAGTGGATGAGGTGGAGGGCTGTTGTAGGCTGCAAAGAGACATAGATAGGATGCAAAGCTGGGCTGAAAAATGGCAAATGGAGTTTAACCCTGATAAATGTGAGGTGATTCATTTTGGTCGGACTAATTTAAATGTGGATTACAGGGTCAAAGGTCGGGTTCTGAAGACTGTGGAGGAACAGAGAGATCTTGGGGTCCATATCCACAGATCTCTAAAGGTTGCCACTCAAGTGGATAGAGCTGTGAAGAAGGCATATAGTGTGTTAGCTTTTATTAACAGGGGGTTGGAGTTTAAGAGCCGTGGGGTTATGCTGCAACTGTACAGGACCTTGGTGAGACCGCATTTGGAATATTGCGTGCAGTTCTGGTCACCTCACTATAAGAAGGATGTGGAAGCGCTGGAGAGAGTGCGGAGGAGATTTACCAGGATGCTGCCTGGTTTGGAGTGTCGGTCTTATGAGGAAAGGTTGAGGGAGCTGGGGCTGTTCTCTCTGGAGCGGAGGAGATTGAGGGGAGACTTAATAGAGGTTTATAAAATGATGAAGGGGATAGATCGAGTGAACGTTCAAAGACTATTTCCTTGGGTGGATGGAGCTATTACAAGGGGGCATAACTATAGGGTTCATGGTGGGAGATATAGGAAGGATATCAGAGGTAGGTTCTTCACGCAGAGAGTGGTTGGGGTGTGGAATGGACTGCCTGCAGTGATAGTGGAGTCAGACACTTTAGGAACATTTAAGCGGTTATTGGATAGGCACATGGAGCACACCAGGATGGTAGGGAGTGAGATAGCTTGATCTTGGTTTCAGATGAAGGTCGGCACAACATCGTGGGCCGAAGGGCCTGTTCTGTGCTGTACTGTTCTATGTTCTATGTTCTATACCACCATGCCGCCTGAAGGGTCTCCTTTTATTCTCTGTATACGTGCTCAGCGATTGGAATCCATTGCCAATGTGCTCCTGCATGCTTCACCAGGCAGACACAGTGGGCCAAATTTTAATTCTGTGCAAATGGATGGTCTTTATGTGATTTAAAGCCAATGTAAGCATATGCACCTAAGCCACTGTTCACCCAAACAGCCATTTTCTTCCAGTTTATTTGCGTATACTTATTCTGTCAATAATAATTTGTGGGAGGAGCAAATTTATTTTTTGTCCGCCTGTGATGGGTTGATGTTCCACTAACCAATCAAAAGTCACTTATTTCCCTTGTCTCGGAGCACACTTCCATAAACGTATCATCAAAGCCTTTCAGTGAAAATACGCTCCCTCCCCCTTTGCAACAGCACAGCCTGACCTCACCATGACCAGAAGAATAGGAAATCTGACAATATTAGTAAATCCCAGTGATCCAAAAATGTATTTTGTCTCAAGTTACCAATATGTAGAATTATTGAATCTTTCTCTATCATCCTTGAAAAATCGGAAAAGGTGGTGGCCGACAAACGTCCGGATACCAATGGATTAGTAAACAGACTTGATGGCATTAGTGCAGCTTTGTTGTCTTAACTTTCAAGCCATTTCAACCTCTCCAAGATTGAAAATAAGTGTTAATCCAAGTGTTGCCAGCATTGTTGCTAGCGCATCTATCAGCTGGTAAATAGTATGCACATTGACTCCACATTGATCCCATCTATTTTATTGTGTCTGAACACCAGCTACAGTGCTTTAAAAAGACAGCTCGCCAACACCTTCTCATGGGCAGTGAGGGATGGGCATTAAGTGCTGGCCTTGCCAACAATGGCTACGTTCCACAAATAAAAAAATTTTAAAAAATTCTCCAGCTTACAAGACTTTGTTACAAATTTTCCTTTTCAGAATGATTTTTACAATTAATGCCTTGTAGGTTGTTTCAATGATTAAAACCTTCGAAAATAATGCCATACTGATACACATAAAATTGAGGGCCTGGAATTCCAATGGTTTTTGGGTTCAGATTTGTGACTTTGAGGTGAAGATTGGATACACCAAAGTTAATACCCATTCCAGAATACATAGTAAATTCCAGCAGAGTTGTCTGCTGGCAGAGGATGCAGCCAGCCTGCAGTGGTGCTTAAATACAAATGAGGGCAAAATCAGCTTTTCCTAAAATTTCTGCATTTACAGCAGAATTGCAACAGATTAAATTTAGACCTATAGCTAAACATCACTTGCCAATCAGGAAGTAGTTGAGTTCACAGGCTACAAATAAACGTCCACAGACATTTTGAAGCATCAGCTTTGACTGAAACAATTAGAAAAATCTCCTCTTGGCTATGCTAGAAAAGATTTTACAAGCTGTCTTTCACCAGTATTATGAGGGAAATCTTTTCTTCCTAGCCTCCTGATATAAAATCCTTCCCATGGGACTCTCAATGGGTATAAATAGAGACAGAACAAGAGCAGTAAGAAGAGGAAATGGTAGTGATTCACTGATAAGGCTGCACAGCAGAAGAAAATTTAAACCAGTGTTACACTCCCAGCTGAGTCCACACACAACACTGCTCCTTTGATGGTGTCCCTTTGAAGGGGCCTGCTTAAGGTGACATGGATTTAAATGTGTCTCTATTGCAAACTGACCTCCAAGCTTCCTTTGAAAAGAAAGAATACACTTACTTCAGAGCACCACATTTCATATGTTACCAAGTGGTTTTAATGTGTGTTCGCACTAATGAATGGCACTTAATTTTGCCACTGTCCCTATTGCCTCTCTGTTCTCTTTTAAAACCTGTTCTGGTGTTGTGCACCCAGACCTGTCTCAAGGTGGGACATCAATGGGACTTGGCTCTGTTTTGGTATAAGTTTGGTATTTTGGGACCCAGGTGGGACTCATCTCAGAGCGTGAGAGTCCTAGAGGACTAACCACCCCCCAGGCCAGATTGCCAGTAATCAAACATCCATATTGTTTGTACTGATTGGTTTCAAAGCCTCTTTGTTGGATGGACAGATGCAGATGCCTCTGGTTCAATGATCCCTACCATCTGTCTCTGGCCGTAGAATATGAGCCTCACCATTTTCGTATGAGTCTACTGCTCATCCATCATCTTTTGTCTTTAAGGAGCACCCAGAGATCTGTGCCTGCACCAATGAAGTCAGCTGCTGACTCTCTGGAGCCTCCACTATCCACCTTTGGAGCCCACTTTCGCATCTGGCTGAGGCAAATGACTCTTGTGCCTAAAGTATTCTATTTTTTATGCCACATTCTTGTGTCATATCCGGTGAAAAACCTTCATCAGAACGACCTACATTCCTCAAGTGGATTTCTTGGACTGGTGAATGAAATTGTACGGGTGAAGTTCTGAATGAGGATGTGATTGGTGACAAGTGGCTTATTGCTCTAGGGTATCTTGAGAAAAAGAAACTGAAAATATATTGTGTTATAGTGCTACCATGTTAATTCCCCTGTAGCTTTTGAAATTGCCCAATACTTCTTAGTACTTACTTGCATTACCAAATTAGTATTCAGACAAATTGTCCAAGGGTCCAGACAAACCTAACACTGCCACCAGCCCTCCCTTATTTCTTCCCAACTGATTCAGAAACATGTCTCCCCAGGAATTAAATGTAAATGAGATGACAGAATGCTACAGCACAGAAGGAGGTTATTCAACCCATCATATCAATTCTTTGAAAGAGCAATATTTCCTCACAACCCTGCAATATTTTTTTCCTTTGAGCATTAATCCAATTCCCTTTCCCATTCACTCTGCTTTCACTACTCATTCATGCAATATATTCTAGATCAGAACTTTGTTGGAATTTATTCTCCTCATGTTGCTGCTGATTCTTTGCTGATGAATTTATATATTCTGTTGAATTACTTAGCTATTGTTCCTGTGAGACTTCCAGATTGCACTTGACTGTGATATTGAATCAATATAAATGAAGCATTAAAGAGTGATGTCTACTTTGTCTATAGTTATTTTTATCTTGGCCTCAATTCAATTATACCGCCACAGAGAAATAATTGCTAATTACCTGCAAGAAGAATTTAAGGTTTTTGATCTTTCACATGATTTCATGGTTGATTACAGCTATTTGTTCAAGGAGCATTTCAGTAAGAGTTTTGAATTTGCAAAATTTGTTATCAGCAAATGCCTTTTTTTCTGCAGTTTGCAATGTTTATATTGTGAGAAAACGTTCCGTGACAAGAATACACTCAAAGATCACATGAGGAAAAAACAGCATCGCAGAATCAATGCCAGAAATCATGAATATGACAAATTTTACACCATCAACTATTTGGTAAGAATTTTGTGTAATTTTAGAGTCCAATATTTCAAAACAATATAAAGATAAAAATTTACTGTCGGTGAGATCGGTGCGCACACATTTAACAAATTCAGTAGATTTTAAATGGGTTAATATCTCAATTAACATAATAGAAGAATTCAAACATGTCCACAGCTGTTATCAGCAAAAGTCATTTTGACACGACTAGATTTGGAGTGTTGACCAAACTCAAGGAAATAATTTTATTCAGTATTACTCTGAGTAGGTTGGTTGTAAAAGTGCAGTCATGGGACATTTAAAACTGATTTCAGTTAAATTGCTCAATAAGTCCGTAGTGTTCTTGAGAACTGCTTCATCAGGTGTTCATGATTAATGTTTTGCTGACTGTCCCTCAGACTGATAGTATGTGTTTTCGAGGATGCTTTTTATTAATGATTAGATGTTCTGTCCCTCAAAATCAATAAAGGTTTTGAAAAGTTAATGTCAAATATTTGTAGATTTATCAAGTAGATGAAATAGTGCTTAAGCATACTCTTAAAATATAGGATTTACAACCATATCTGATGGTTGGCAATTAAAACACCTTACCATTCAGGCTGCAGTATTAAGGCTGATGACCGCTTTGAATCCTGTTCCTCAATGCATTCTCTTACAACTATTATCTGACAATTCCATATTACATTACATGAGTGGATCTAGTTGGATTCACTTCATTACCATTCAGCTTTTCCAAATAGCTATCTTTCCATTGGTTAACAAGCTCTCTATAATTCCCTGTTTTGTTATCACAAACTTCTCTCATCACGTATAATTGCTGTTTCACAAAGTGAAACTACTAATTATAAGTCTTGTATTTGATTCTGTATCATTCAGCACCAGAATGATTCTAAACTCTAATTAAAAAGGATAATGTTTTACCCAAATGTTTTCCTTTTGCAGAATTAGCTGATGACCTTGCACCTATAATGTTGAAACTGCTGTGAAATCTAAAAATAAGCTTGCAATGGTGTGCCTCCAAGCATTTTATCATTAGGCAGGTGGCTACTTAACATTAAAACCTGCCAGTGCTATGAGGGTTCGTTGCCATTCAGAAGTTCAATGGTTATCATCTTAGCATTTCTGTACGCTTGTAACTATTTTAACATATTGTAATTTATGAGTCATACTATCCTATCTATAATGGCTATAAATCAACATTATTACAACATAAAGAGAGATGAAGAAATAACATAATTCAAGTCAGATTGATAAACCCTTCCCTTACACCGGACTGCCCTGTTATACTTCCAGAATAGTCTTAATAGGAACAGGACTAAGCTATTCAGCCCATCTAGCTTGCTCCACTATTCAATACAATCATGAAGATCATTTTCCATGCTGAACATTGTGCAATCATTAGCAAACATTTCCACTTCTGACCTCATGATGGTAGGAAGGTCATTGAAGCAGCTGAAGGTGGTTGGGCCAAGGACAGTAACCTAAGGAGCTCATGTTGGTTACCTAAAACTGAGCTGACTGCTCATGTCAAAATAATTCGCTGTACTATGAAGTATATTTCCATTTATTATGTAAAATAATCTGAAGAAAGTATATACAACAGAAAACTTACAAATTTGAAGCTAAAGAGTTGGGCTACTTGTGTTATAATGCAGTTTTTAGCAGTTTTGTGGCTTAAAACTGTGCAACCAGCTCAACATATCAGTAAGATTCTAAAGGAATGGTCTGTTAACCAAATAAACAAGAACACTTCTGATTTCTCCTCACATCTGGGAAAACTATTGTTTAATTATTCTAGGAGCTTGGGAAGAACTGGGAGGAGGTTCAGTCTGAAGATGACAGAGAAATGATAGAAGAGCAAGATGAGTAAGTGGTTTTAAGGTTTCAAAATGCTGCCATTATCACTTTGTGCATGTTCTCGGTGAGTAAATTAACTTTGTTTTGCAAATAAATCAAAGGAACTGGGAGGAAATTACAAAGCACTAATGTAGTCTTGTGATTCATATTAAGTCATACACCACAAGACTGAAGTTTATACTTCCCATCTGCAGCCTTACTCCACCTATTTATTTTTGATACCATTAAGAACATTTTTTAATTCAATCAGTCTGAAAATTAGTAACTGATGTTCAGATCTGTTCATGAGGAAAACAGAGAGTGAAGAAGAGATTGCTTTCTGACTCTTGACTCATTCCTCTCCTTCATCAGCCAATAGAGGAAAAAAAATAATGAATGATGTTAGCTTGTTTCTCTCTCTGCACAGTGTCATCTCACTAACAGCATGCCATGGCACAGAATACACTTGGAGCTGGTGGAATGTTGACAAGCCCTGACAGTTACATTTGTTGTGTTTATGAGCTGCTTCACATGCTACATATTATTGACTCAGTGATAGCTTTGTAGCTTTCATTTCTTTTCCACCTTTCTCATCTTGGTGAGCTATTTTGTATTTCTGTCAAAAGAAATTTGTGTTGCGTGAGCGCATTGCCGATGAAAACCATCAACGGCGATTATATCAAACTCCACCCCTCATGATCTGTACCTCCAATTTTCCTGGTGTTTATAAGCTTTTTAAACTTCCCCAATTCATGTCGCAGAAAATGATGTCACCATGATACTTCAGAGCAATTTCGTAGTGATTTTTCAGCATCAAGCAGTAATGGGGCAGTTTGCAATAAATTCATTTTCATTCAGTTGCAATTCACATACTGTCAGGACAACACGCATGCCTGGCACTCGAGTACATTTGTATGCTTATTATTGGCAGAAGCAATTTTTGTAATTGTGGTGAAATTTTTAAAATTCCCTCATGTAAAAAAATTGCAGAATGGCAGGAATTCAGGAGAATCAAAGGCAATTGTAATATGGAAAAGATGTTCTTAGAATTTGACTGAATTGGTTGGCAATACAAAAATAGAGTCTTTGCAAAACAAGGAGGCCATTCAGTCCATCAACTCTATGCCGGCTCTTTATAGGAGAATCAAATTAGTCTCATTCCTCTGCACCAACATTCCCTGTAGCCCTCTTAAGTTTATCTCCCTGAAGTGCCCATTCAATTTCCTTTTGAAATCATTCATCGTCTCCCCTTCCATCATCCTCGTAGACAGCGAGTTTCAAGTTGTTACCACTCACTGCATTAAAGAAAGTACTTCACATCCAGCCTGCATCTCTTGCCCAAAATCTAACATGGAGGAACTGTAGTGGGACATGTCAGAAATTTCCATCGCTGAATATAATACTCAAAATACCTGGTTCAGCAAGCTATGAGTAGCTTTGCATTTGAATAAGTTATGGGTTCCAGGTGATGGCTCTGTGGGAAAGGGTATCATTGGCAAGATAAATAGTATGTCAAGTTTTACTGTATGGATCATAGATTAATTAGATTTGAATAAAATGTTGAGATATCGCTACAGCCCAGCAGTTCTAATGTTCCTGATGAAAGTATGAGGGTTTGATTTAAGTATAAGCATCTCTTGTGTTTGTGTTCTAGTCATCAAGAGGATTGAAAGCCTAGCAACATTCTCCCCCTGTAGTGAGAGGTAGTGAGAGGACGCTGGTGTGGAGTTGCCACCAATGCACTATTTTTCCTGGCTTTACAATACATTAATTCTAACACAAAAAAGAGGTTTCTCTGCAGTCTAGCACAGAAAATTATAGTAATCATTGGACAAATAAAGACTTTAAAGGATCAGGAAGGGAACCACTCATCACAGAGTACTAAACCTCTGCTCTGCTCTGGCGCTCCAATATAGATCCCTGGGGAACACCACTTGTCACATTTCAGCTGAGTGGCTTGCTAGGACATTTGAGTGGGCATCAAGAATTACTGTAGTCACTTGCAGGTCAGACTATGTAGGAGTGATAGACTTCTTTCCCTGGAAGATGGCAATGAACCAGCGAGGGTTTTTTCATGACAGTCCAGATGTTTTGATGGTTACTAGTGTTGGTGCACAAATTCAATTTCACAACTTGAATTCATGACCTCTGGTTTCAATTGTCCAGTATCATGACCACTCTACTACTTGCTAGTCATTATGTTGGGAGGCATCAAGAGAACGCAAGGATAAAGATTCGGAGAGTCAGCAGTCCCTTGATTTCTAGTGGCTGGCTCAAGAGGAGCATTAGTGGAGAACTGGGATCGCCTTTCTGGAGAGAAAGGAATAGATGGGTGCACAAAAGGAAATCTTTGTCATGATTCCTTTTTGCAAGAAAGTCCTATTTCTCATTCAGCAGCTCACTAGATATGTCACAAGAAGTCTGTCAGTGAGACTAAAATTATAACCAATCAAAGGCAGTAAAATGTCAAAGACTTTTTTCCAGGCTACGAGCTTGTCCATAAAATTACTAAATTTTTGGATAATAAGCTTTAGTTTTATTTGTTCTGAAGCCAAATTGGCAACCAGTTTGTTTGATTTGATTTATTATTGTCACATGTATTGGTATACAGTGGAAAGTATTGTTTCTTGCGCGCTATACAGACAAAGCATACCGTTCATAGAATACATAAGGGCGAAGGAAAGGAGAGGGTGCAGAATATTGTGTTGCAGTCACAGCTAGGGTGTAGAGAAAGATCAACTTAATGTAAGGTAGGTCCATTCAAAAGTCTGATGGCAGCAGGGAAGAAACTATTCTTGAGTCGGTTGCTACATGATCTCAGACTTTTGCATCATCTTCCCGACGGAAGAAGGTGGAAGAGAGTATGTCTGGGGTGAGTGGGATCCTTGATTATGCTGGCTACTTTTCCGAGGAAGTGTTGACCGAGTCAATGGATGGGAGGCTGGTTTGGGTGATTCACAACCCTTTGTAGTTTCTTGTAGTTGTTATGGTTAAAATGGTACAAAATACTTCTCAGGTTAGTCTCCATAAACTTAGCAATAAGATTACCATTTGCAGTTTCTTCTTTCTCCTCTTGTATTGTTTTTATCTGTGACCTTGATTTTTGTTACGCCTAACAATGAAAGACATGAAATAGATACATGTTCAAAAGTAAAGTGGATTCTTGGGACGTGTTTCACTATGAATTAAATCATGCAAGTACCATAAATAATTGCAACTAGCTAATACCTTGTATTGGGCTCCAGTTGTCATCCTGTTATGATGCATTAGACAGTTCGGGTGGTATTTAATCAGAGCATTAGGAACAAGAGTAGATTGTTATATTGAGCCATTATGGACTATTGCATTTAACAAATATGTTGTCATTTTCTGTAGCTTTATTTTTACATTATTTTTACAGTGATTGGTCTGATTGGCAAGGCCCTCCAGTGTGTGCTGTTTGTCTCTTCTGTGAGAAAGCACAAGATACAACTGAAAAACTGCAACTTCACATGAAGGTAAAACTCAGTAAAAGCACAGCATGGAATATGTAACTGATCCGATTAACAAATGAAAACACCACATAACCCATGGGATTTTATTACATTCCCCTAGTGACATTACCCAATAGTCTGAACATGTCTTTTTTAAATCAAATCACCAATTTTTGGGGGAGAGAAACGATATAAATGTGCAATGGTGGTTTCTTCTAACCACATTTAATTTATGTTGTGAAAATGAGCTACTGTATTTCCTTGAAGAAAAAAATAAACAATCTCAGCTTTGATTTAGATGAAGCAATATGTATTTGATCTGGTTAACCACCAACTTTTATGATACACATTTTTAAAGGTATTATCTATTCATTGTCTTTTTCACTGCAATACACAATTTCTGACTGGAAAGAGCATCAAACAATTTGCTTCTCAGTCACATAATCCAATGTACAAAACTAAAAGTAACATTGGAATGGCATGTACGAGAGAGTTCACTCCCAGATTACCACCCAAAGTTCTATAGAATCATGATGAGGAATTATGGAAAATTCAGACACCTACTTAGCAAGCGGAACAGGATTTCCTTTCCCCATTGAAGATCAATGTCCCCTTCCAACGTGAACAAGGAAGCCAAGGCCCAGATTCCTGGCAGATTTCACTTCCATATGCCCCACTTATAAAATAGTACAGTACAGAAGATGGATGTTTAGCCTATCAAGTTTTACTTCCTGGGGCTGTTGTGTGAAAGGTAACAATTAGAGCAATGAAGTCTTTAATTATCCATCACCATTCACGGCTGGATGTGGCAGGACTGCAGAGTTTAGAACTGATCCATTGGTTATGGAATTGCTTAGCTCTGTCTTATTTATTATATATACTGTTTGGCACGCCTGTCATCCTGTGTTGTAGCTTCACCAAATGCTTGGCGGTTAACTGTCAATCATCATCAACTGGTGCATTCTCCAAGGTGATGCCTCTACCAATCCGAGTTCACTTGCCATTCTATCATTACTCTCTTCTCATGAAGTATGAAGTCGTTGTTTCCCCTGAGATTGGTATTTTTGTGATTGTCCTGATGAGTGCAAGACAAAAATGGCAACAAAATCATCTTTTTTCAACAATACTCAAGTTCTGTACTGCCAAACTACTATTTGCATCTTTAATTGTTTTAAGAATGTTTGACAAGGACTTTTAAGACTTGTATCATTGAAAAGGGATCAATAGCCATTTACTTGATAACAAGAAATACTTGTGCATGGTACCTGATGATTCTTGACCTGAAAACAATTTGCACAAGGAAGGGAGTTGAGAAAGAAGCTGTATGGCTGGCAGATATAAAGGACGACTGTGATCATATGATCTGGAGGGTGAAGGTAATTAGTACATGGATGCAGACACAAAGAAAAAGCAGACGGAGATTGAAAAATGAACACAATTCTTGTGAGAAGAAGATACCCTTTTCAGGAAGAGGTCAGATTTTCAATTTGACAAAAAAGGAGACAGGAGCTCTTGGAGTAGTGTGCAAGCTTGCAAAAAAGATCTAAAATCTGGAAAGCTGTGAGTAGCTATGAGATTTTATGAGCTAAAGGGCTGGGTGTTTCCCCAGCAGTGGTAAAACTGTGACTTAGTTGGCTGATTGAAAAGGAACTCTGGAATATTGCATTGTCCAGACTGTCATTCCCCAAGGGAGAGAAGTTACATAGAATTGCATTGCTGATGATAATTGTACATGTGAAATCAAGGATAGGACTCCTGACTTACCCTTCATGAATAAAGGGCAGCATATTGTGTAACTGTGCAGCTGCACAATGCTACGTATGTCTGGGGAGGAGTGATGGGCATGGTTGTGGTTGTGTAAGTGACACAATGAAGATGAAGAAACAATGGAATTATACACAGGAGTATTGGACTTTTAAAATAACTGATTTGTATATTTTAAAATGGACACAAACCCCAAAGATGGCTGAGAATGTCCAGTCAGCCACTGGCAGGAATTGCTGCGGGGTGATTCTCCAAGGGACAATGGAACCCCTCCCTGTGTTTCCAGATGAGATGCTTTAAAATCATCCAAAGACTGATTACCATCTCTGGTAAAGACAAAGGGATATAATGCCTATCTCGAAGACCCTGGGTATAATTGCCTGGACGAACTAGTGTATTCTGGTTTCCTCTTGGAATATACAAAGAAAGGGGCTAAAGGCCTGTCTGCCTATGTCTGCCCTGCATGTGTGTGCATGTGCATGCTGTGAGGAAAAACAGCTGGAAGCTTTTCCACACTGTAGGTGTGAGATACAGTAACAGAAGAAATGCCTCTGCAAAATGGAAATAGCCATCTTTTGCAGGAATATCTAAAAACTCTCTCCAAAAACTGTGGAAGTCAGTCAGCCAGCAGAAGGACCGCAGCTTAAAAAAATAACTGAAATTGCCCTACCAAACCACAGAACACCTGAATCGAAGAATCAGCTATTCGCCTACAGAAGCCAACGATACTGGAATCAATCTGTAACAGCCACAATACATCACCGCCTACTCGCAAATCAAGGATTGTTCCATTTAACTTTTTATTTATATTTACTTATTATTGGACTCAATTCTTACTTCTAATCCGTATGAATGTAAATATATGTGTTTGACCATTTCTCTTTACCTTTCTAGCAGTTAATAAATTTACACTCTTAACTCAAGAAAGCCTGGTTAAATTGGCTTCTTTTTAAACATAATTATTGGGTCTGGAAAAGGTATCCAAGGGAAAGGGAACCTTGTTAGATTAAACATTGTTGCTACCTGCAGAGAGGGTGGGTTGAATAAAGACACAGAGTCAGTCATCCCATCTCATTCAGGTTGTAACAATTGTGGGGTATCCCAGCCAGGTGGTGACAAATTGAGGGGTCTTGCAGGGATCAACAACTTTTGGGGAACCTCACCTGGGGCTGCTCGTAACAGTAAGATGTTTCTTTGTCGTGTTGACTAAAGTGAAATTTGCCTTTTAATTTGCCTGTCAATTCATGTTTAATTTGCATTGGATCTGATCCCTATTAAACTTTAAGTGGAATCTTGTTTGTAATTTGTTCAATTGGAGGTCCATGAGACCATAAGACATAGGAGCATAAGCATGCCATTGGGCCCGACGAATCGGTCATTCATAAAATTTGCTTATTTCATCAGTCAAGAAACTGGATGGCATATCTACAGGAAAAATAGACAGCACTTGAGAAAACTGGTAGACAGTACTAAAAAGGGAGCTAAATATGACCATTAAGGTGTGTATAAATTAACATCAATTCAATTTCATCCCTGTCGAAAAATTTGTAATAATTCCATTGCATTGACATTTAATAAGATCATTTTATGAAATTATTATACATCTGTCAATATGATTAATTTTAATATTGACACAGAAGATAGCTAGCTGATTAGAAGGAGGGGTAGAGTGAAGAGAATTGGGAGTGTTATATTCATTTTGCTGGATTTAAATCCACCTTAGATTTATGGGATGAAAATCTGTTAGCACGTGAGGGTGCAGTGAAAAGAGCTTGTACAGTTTCAACCTAATTACAACTGCACCTGCAAACACAGCATAATAGCTTAATTCTTGACAGATTTGGAATCTCATTCAGTATGGTCCTTAAGGATTGCTGTTACAAATTCATGGAGAACCCTGATCCCAGGCATTAATCTATAAATGTTGTCAAGGTTATGGCCAGAGAGAGGATCCACATTTCAGTACATCGAATAGACTCTAGATCATATCACATATTAGAAAGATCAGTTGGGTACTTCAATAAAATAATCCCCAAAATAGAAAAAATATACCATTATTTAAAAGTCACATTTTAGCTTTTGAAATGCTAATGGAAAATATCATTCTTCAATTAACTTTAAAATGTCCTTAATTTGTGTTGATTCCCTGCAGGCAGGCAGTCTGCACCCCGGGTCATTAACAGCACGACCTACACAGCATTCTTCATTGATACCATTGAAGAAAGGCCGATTCTCTCCATATGTATTTTGTGCATCTAAATTTCAGAATGAGTTACTAACAGCATTCAATTAAGCTTCTAAAGACTAGAAAATGTAGGAACAGAAGTAGGCCGCTACTTGATGAGATCATGACTGATCTGATATGATCAGTCTACTTTCCTGACTTATCCACATAACCCTTGATTTCCTTCCTGATTAAAAGTTTGTCTGTCTCAGCCTTGAACACTCATAACAACCCAGCCTCTACAGTCCTGTACAGTAAAGGATTCCACAGATTCACTCTCCTCTGAAAGAATAAATTCCTCCTCATTTCTGTCTTAAATGGGCAACCCCCCATTCGGAGATAATGTCCTCTGATCCTAGACTTTCCCACAATGGGAAACAACCTCTCAGCGTCTACCCTGTCAAGCCCTTTGAAAATCCTATCTATCTCAGTCAGGTCACTTCTCATTCTTCTAAACTCCAGTGAGTGCAGGCCCAACCTATTCAACCTCTCCTCATAAGAAAATCCCTCCATACCGGGATCAACCTTGTGAACCTTCGCTGGACTGCCTCCAATGCAAGTATATATTTCCTTAGATAAGGGGACCAAAGCTCTTCACAGTATTTCAGGTGTGGTCTAACTAGTGCCTTGTATAGTTTCAGCAAGATTCCCCTATGTTTATACTCCATTTCCTTTGAAATAAAGGCTAACATTCCATTTGCCTTCTCTATGACCTGCTGAACTTGTGAGCTAGATTTTCGTGATTTATGCACGAGGAAGCCCAAATCCCTCTGTACTGTAGCTTTCTGCAGTCTTCATTTAAGAAATAATCAGTTCCTCAATTTTTCTTACCAAAAACCGAACATTTGGTAGAAGTCACTCTCTTTGGCATAACGAATTATATCTGTAGGATCAACAGTTTGTTATGAATCATGCAGCTGTGACCACCTAAGATATACTTCACACAACAAGCAGTATTCCATCTGCCAAGTTTACCATTTAAAATAGTATCCCAAATATTTGAAGGAATAATTTGTTCCATCATCTTTATGACCTGCCATCCCACCTCCTTTTTGTAGACTTTGTCACAAAGTAATTTTCTGTTAACTTTAGCACTTAAACACCAAAAGTAATAGTTTTTAATCGGTTGTTGTAAAATACACACATCTGACCTATAAATATATTTAACTGTCGTGATAATTCATGGATTCGTGAAGCGCTAATCCAGAAATATCCTACTTATGTATGTAAAATGCGACATAATGTTGAATAGATGACTGTAAATGTGATTGGAAAAAATGGATAAAGATTATTTGTTCTGACATCACACAGATTCACATTTAACTTGGTAAATATAATTTACATTTTATTAGGGTTGGTGTGGTTGCAGTTTTATTCTTACTGCTGTTGTATTTTTTAATGTTGTTCGACATTAAGCGGCCTGTCCTGTTTTATAGGTAGCTCATCACTTTGATCTTCTGAAATTGAAATCAGAAATGGGTATGTATACATATTAAATCCATTATATTTGCAAACACTATTCCGTATTTCATCGGTTTGATATTTTCTGCTATTGATTGGGATGGCATGGTGATGCAACCTGTGAAATGTGGAACTTCAGTTTGCATCCACAGTTTTCCTACATGAACTTCCTGGCCTCAAATGTGTTGCCATGTGCAGGTGTCCAGTGGACAGTGAGTGATTCCCAACAGTAAAGGAAGGAACAATAAGTTGCCTACTGTGCTCTAATTTTTAGTTGTCCACCATTGAGCAGTAAATCTCAGCACATCCTCTTTGTGGCACCTAAAACCTTTCAGATGGAAAAAAGGAATAAACAAAAAAAAAAGCAAAAGATAAATATTTTGTTTAAAATCAGACAATTCTTTCCCTGTTGTAGGTTGGCCTAATGAGATAAACTATAACCTCTTCCTTTCTCAGGCCCATGATTAAAATGGCAGCCAAGCTTCAGTGGTGTAATTGCAGCTCAATCTGCATCTTTCCAGAAAGGTTCTTCCAGTTTCTGGCCTGGCAGGACAGCAGATTAAAATCACAAGACTATGGGACCAGTCTGGGACGAAGTGAGTGAATTGTTCTGAAAAGTTTAATTGACTGTCCAAATAGACAGGCAGGGATTAAATCACCCTTCGAATATGAGAAACATAATTCTTTTTGAACTATTGCCTGGTAGTCTTCGTCCTAATCACATTCCTATGGCCCAGAATTAACTTTGTGGCAGCATTATAAGATAAACCTGAAAATCCCCTTTAGGCCAAATGAGTAAAAATCTTTCAATCTGACACAGCCTGATAAAATCCAAAGTTCAATCTTTGATTTTTTTCTGAGTTATCTGGTTTCAGCAGGGATATTAATCAAGGTGGCACAGATGACCTCTGCACTAGTGGGCTCAGAGCAGAAGAGAAAAAAAAACACTTCCTGTTCCTGACTTACCAAGTGATGCCTGCTAAAAGTGTGTGTTGAGTGAGGTTAAGATTGGCCTTGATTGTGAGTTCTTCACAGCTGGTGTTACCTAGGAGTTTCGATAATTTGCATTGTTAATGAAACACACTTTTATATTACTGGCAGTTTTTGCCAAGTATGAAACCAAAGGAAACATTGCATTCCGCTTGAAGTACAATCTCCAAAATTCTGAGGAAGTCCCTTGTCACCTTATAATAAAGTGCTCCAACTGCAGATGCATTTGAGATGCATCATAACATTCCATAGAATCATCATAGAATCCCTACAGTGCAGAAAGAGGCCATCCGGCCCATTTAGTCCGCACCAACTCTCCAAAAGAGCATCCCATCTAGGCTCTCCCATAACTCCATGCATTTACCATGGTTCATCTATACAAGCTACACATCTTTGGGCACTAAGAGGAAATTGAGCATGACCAATCCACCTAGCCTGCACATCTTTGGACTGTGGGAGGAAACCGAAGCATCCGGAGGAAACCCATGCAGACACGGAGAGCGTACAAACTTTACACAGGCAGTCACCCAAGGCCAGAATCAAACCCGAGTCCCTGGTGTTATGAGGCATCAGTGCTTGCCACAGTGCCGCCCTGTCATTTGGAGCCGAAATGTATTTCATCCTGAACATACTGGACAAGTAGCAATTTTTTTCACTTTTCACAGGTTTAAACTTCTACCAGCAGGTCAAATTAGTGAATTTTATCAGAAGAGAAATTCATCAGTGTCGTTGCAATGAGTGTGGGAAAACATTTAGCTCAAAATCAGAGGTTGTAAGTCATATGACAGAAACAAGCCACATAATGTCACTGCTGGACAGATCTGCCTGGGATCAGCCACAGTAAGTGTTAAATTCAAATACAATAAGTCCCTGTTTTATGTTGCCCCATTTTGTTTACGTTGTTTCACTTTAACGTCAATCATTTAATGGGACCTGTATTCTCATTTAGTGTTGCATTTTTTATTTTAAAGTTGTTTCATGTTGGTTTGATATAGGGTCATATGACCTGATTGTTGCCATTTTGGAGCAGTCCCTCCTGCTCTGTGACCCTTTCTCTCGCTGCCAACCTCTCCTGTTCCCTAACCCATCTTCTCACTGCCAACCTTCTAGCTCGTGGCCTCTCACCCGCTCCTTAACTGACCCTCTGCAGCCTCTGCGACTCCCCAGCCTTCCCTCTTGAGATCCTCTTGCCAAACCTCCTGCTCACCAACTCTCCTGCTTGCCACTTCCCTCTCCTGAACCCTCACTGAGTGAGGGCTCTGTAGATGAGTGGCGAGAGGCAGGAAGAGCAGCTTTGACTTCCTGTCGATAGGTTTTTCATCTCCACCTGTTCATTTGGAAATATGCTCCAAGTATTGATAACTTTTGATCTAAAAATCTTCCTGGCATCTGTCCTGAATTTGCCTTTCATTAGTTTGATCATATGACCTTTTAACTTTTGTCATGGTTTATGTTTGAAGAAATGTTCTAGGTTTATGGATTGTAATGTTTTTATCCTATATCTTTGTGCATCAACTCCATTTGCCTTCTCTCAAGAACAAGTTTCCCCAGTCACTCCCTTTAACTTGGTTCTCTCTGATGCCAGGGGATCAATGTTGTGTCTGCTTTCTGAACCCCATCCAAGATTTTATTCCTCATTTCTCTTAGTGACCAGAACTGGACATGACATTAAAGATGCTATCTGACCAGAGCTCTCCACAGACTGAGCATGACACCCACCAACTTGTTTCCTACTCTGTCATCTAAATAGTCCAGAAATATGTTTATGTTATTGATTGTTGCTACGCTAAGATGGAGAACGTGCTGGATTTACTGGAGCCCCGAAGTTTTTTTAACTTCACCCTTAACGATTTTGACAACATTTGTGTAGCGTTTGCACCATTTTGTTTCTCTGCCTTTCTGCAGTATCCATGTTAAATTTCATCTGTTATTGTTCCACTGCTTTTTTTGGACTCATTTTATGTAAATTCCTTCCATAAACCTAATTGCCCTCTGACATGGAATTGTAGAATCCCTACAGTGCTAACCACTGTGCCACCTTGCTGCCCTCTCTAGAGAGTTCAATTCCCATCTTGGCAGCTGGAAGAATTTCCAGTGGGAGGATGGTGGGGTGTTGGAATGAATGCTGGATCGGGGGTGGGGAGAGGAGCCTCAGAGGCCTCAGTGGTGGGGTGGGGGAGGGTTATTGCAGTTTTGATCAGGGCACCCTTTAAAGACGGCGTCTCAATCTCTGTAGCTGAGTTTTGCTGACATATTTAGGTCCTGTCCCTCTAAGATGGCATGAATCATACCCCCTTGTTTTTGTTTTGGCAGTGTGGTGAAATCTGGAGAATAAACCGACCAGTTTCACTGGAGAGAAAGCAACACACTGCCATTTTTTCGGGCAGATTTCACCCAAGATAGTGGAGCAAGTTATGTCTGATCAATGTACCAAAGTCCTTCCAGGAATTTGCATATCTGCCCGATACCCTATCAAATTTGCAGGAAAGCATTTGACACTGTTTCACATAATATACTGACAAATTCTAATTCTTTGCAAGGCGTTTAATCATAATGTTTATTTTCCCACATAAATTTGGTCCAGCTGGCCTAAATCAAATCAAGTTCAGTTAAGGACATAGTTCTTTCAGAATATTGACGTTGATGGAATGCTCCAGTAACTTAGCTGTATTGAAATAAACGAAGTGTTTTTTAACTAAACCTGCTGTTGCTGAGGGATTTCTGTTATTCATCAATTTCTTTGAATGAATGAGCACTACAATGAAGGCAGGTTATCTATACGAGATTGAGCAAAGCATTTCATGCCTTATTAGGATTTCCACATATGTATGTTAAATATTTAACAACCCTTGAACAACAGAACTTGCAATGGTTTAGTGGTGATACACCATCACTAATATTATTTCAAAATGGGTTTTACATGCAACACTTTCTTCAAAACACCACTTTGTGAAAAATATGTGGTCCACAGTTGTTAATTTAAGATATCATGTTTAAATATGATTTAATGCATTGATTTTATTGTTTCTGTTTGCAGGTATTACTTTCCTACCTATGAAAATGATGCTCTGCTATGCTCGCTATCTGACTGTGAGAGTGAATCCGTCGCTGACAACCAGATAACCAACATTCCTGTCATTGCAGAAGATATTTCAGACTTGCAAGCTTTAAAAAAAAGCAGTATTCTAAATTTCCTGCAGCATTCAGATACCAAGAACTAACCTTCACTTTTTCTCAGTACGGAAAGAAATATCCACAATTTAATAGCAACAACTCCTAGTAATCTATTGGTATAATGGCCACATCAAAATACCATGCCAATTTAACCTTACTGGGGTTAGCTAATTTATTTTTCTGGTGAGGAAAACAGAAATTCTGGTAGGTAGTACCATTGATGAGTGTTTGTACACTTGAAGCTGATCGAACAATACATGAGCAACAATATTTTAAATGGCGGCAATCACAAAGCATTGCTCTCATTGAGCTCCTAGGTTTATACGTGAACAAAATATCTCTGAAGTAATTTATTTTATTGGAATTTGTCAGATATTTTAATCTTTCTCATTGAGTTTGTAGATTGCTTCTCCCTTCACCCCAGATAAGACCATAAGTCTAATGGAAGAGGAAGGTGAAAGAATACCTCAGCTCCAGAGATTCAAATTATGCTCAAACTATGTTGGTGATTTGCCGGATGTTGAAATGAAGAATTAAGTTTAAACTTTTCCTAAGCTTCCATTGTCTGCCCACCTTTTGGGACAGTTGCAGCCGTTACTTAGCAGGGTAGTTTTCTGGAGCACTGCAGCAGTTTCGTGAATGAAGTGAAAAGTTATTTTTAACAACAGAATACCTTAAACATGGCAGCATTTTTTTTTAAGCTTGCTGATTTAACATGTTTGCGCGAATTCCTAACTTTGCTGCACAAAGTTGTGAACTCACTCGAGATAACAAATTCTAAAATATCACAGGCAAGAGGAATGAAAAAGGTCCTGAAAACATATGTGGTACTGCACATATGGAAAACAGTTTACGATTGTAATTAAATGTTACTGTCATTTTACACTGTAGATGGAAAAGTGTTGCATTTCTGTGTCATCGCACATTGGCAGCTGTGCTGTGGCATTCTGGAAATGAGCACAGGAAGCGACTAATGGGCACATTATCCCAAAGTGCAAATTGGCCTATGAAAGAGTTAATAAACATAAGTAATGTATGTATTGTAAGACTGACTTTTATTTATTCGTGTCTTAATATTAGGCAGTTCAAGGAGGAAGACTCCCAAATGTAGCTTTTTGGAATTTTTGCTGAAATATTCTTATGACAGTTACAAAAATCTAATGTTAAAGTGGTCGTGAGTTTTCTACCTTGCTAGCTCACTTAATCTCAGATTTTTTTTAAAAGTTCGTACTCCAGCGTTTAAGCAAACACGATGTGTGTCTATGCATATCTGAAAGACTACATCAATTATAAGTATCAAATACATGAAGCAGGCAGCAGTTTTGGTGACCATACAATGACCATAGAATCCCTACAGTGCCATTTGGCCCATTGTGCTTGCACTGACAACAATTCACCCAGGCCCTCTCCCCATAACTCCACATATTTACCCTGCTAATCCCCCTGACACTAAGGGGCAATTTAGCATGACCGATCAACCTAACCCACACATCTTTGGACTGTGGAAGGAAACCAGAGCACCCGGAGGAAACCGGGGAGAATGTGCAAACTCCACACGGTCGCCCGAGGCTGGAATTGCATCCAGGTCCCTGGCGCTGTGAGGCAGCAGTACTAACCACCGTGCTGCCCAACAGAAACAGTTGTATGATCTTCAGTTTAACTTTGATTAAAAATAAATTCAGAAGCAATTAAACAATTCAAGCTGTTTCCATGAAGGCTTTTATGTTTTAATAAAAGTTCAAGCAGCAAGTATGTTTCAAGGCCAAGCCAGCAAAGGTGGTATTAAATCTTTGTTCCAGTATTACAGTGTCAGAACCATGAACTATTTCCATTATGTTAAGCATAATTATTTTTAAAACCATTACGAAAGTTCTTATTAGTACTGTGGTTAGAAACATGGAAGTGAAAGATGATGTTCTGCAAATTTATTGTAGGATTAATAAAGCTTCAGCCTCAATTGTTCTCTTGTAGCTCAGTGTAATTTAAAGCAATCGTGCCTTCAATAAACTGAATTTTCTCCATCCATTTCTTAGGCTATGTTTACCTGATAGCCAATAATGAACCTTTGTGTTTGGCCAGAATCTATTTTAGAAAGATTTCTCTTCAAGCATTTTTAAAATTTGTCCCTGGGATGTGAGCATCATTGGCTGAGCCAGCATTTATTTGCTGTCCCTAACTGGCCTTGAGAAGGTGATATTGAGCTGCTGCAGTCCATGTGATGTAGATACACCCAGAGTGCAGTTAAGGAAGGTGTTTCATGATTTTGTCCTACTGATAGTGAAAAAAAATGGCAATACAGTTTCTAATAAGCATGTTGTGTGGTATAATGGGGAATGTGTAGGTGATGGTTCTCCCAGGTGTCTGCAGCCCTTGTCCTTTTCGATGGTAGGGGGTTGCCGGTTTGGAAGTCGCTGTCAAAGGAGCCAGTGCATTGCTATAGTGCATCTTGTAGATGATACACGCTGCTGCCACTGTGCACTTGTGGTGAAGTGAGTTAATGTTTAATGTGGTGAATGGGGTGTCGCTCAAGAGGGCTACTTTGTCCTGGGTAGTGTTGAGTTTCTTATGTGTGGTTGGAGCTGCACTCATCCAGACAAGTGGAGAGCATTCCATCACATTCCTGACTTGTGTCTTGTGTATGGCTTTGGAGAGTCAGGAAGTGAACTACTCACTGCAGGAATCCTAATCTGTGACCTGCTCTTGTAGCCATAGGTCGGAATTTTCTGCCCATTCACGCTGGTAGAATCTCAGGTCATCCAGATTCGAAACGTTGGCTCTATTCTCTCTCCACAAATGCTGTCAGACCTGCTAAGATTTTTCAACATTTTCTGCTTTTGATTCAGATTCCAGCATCTGCAGTATTTTGCCTTTATCCAAGATGGGGTGCAATGCCTTAACTTGTCAGCTTGGATCTTGTGGGGACTCTCAAGAATGAGTGTGTGAAGTACACTATAGTTGGATAGCTGTGTTTTTCTCCCCAACACACTTCCTCTCTTGCGGGGGCCATGAGTTGGATTCAATGGGATTTTGAGTTTGGTTTTGGAGCAAGCAAGGAATGGATTTAGGTTTGCTTGGTCCATTCTGAGCATTGACTTTGTAACTTTAAAGATGGAATAAAATAATCTTCCGATCCTCCTTAGATACAGGGTGACACCAGAGGACTGGTAAATTGCAATGTTACACTTTAGTCCAACCATAAACCCAGCAACTACAAGTCAGTCTTACTCTCTGACTTTGATCTCAAAATTTTAACGCTTGATAACTCTGAATTTAAGTAAATTTCCACTTACAAATGTCTGATAATCTGGCATTTGACATTATAAGAAGTTTAACAACACCAGGTTAAAGTCCAACAGGTTTATTTGGTAGCTTTTGTGGCTTTTGCTACCAAATAAACCTGTTGGACTTTAACCTGGTGTTGTTAAACTTCTTACTGTGTTTACCCCAGTCCAACGCCGGCATCTCCACATTTGACATTATGACATTTTTTTATTCATTCATGGGACATGGGTGTTGGTGGCTGGCCAGCATTTATTGCTCATCCCTAGTTGCCCTTGGAAGGCAGTTGAGAGGCAATCACATTGCTGTGGCTCTGGAGCCATATGTAGGCCAGACCAGGTATGGACGGCAGGTTTCCTTCCCTAAAGGATATTAGTGAACCAGATGGGTTTTTACAAAAATCAGCAATGGTTTCATGGTCATCAGTAGATTCTTAATTCCAGAGATTTTTTATTGAATCCAAATTCCACCATCTGCCGTGGTGGGATTCGAACCCAGGTACCCAGAACATTAGCTGAGTCTCTGGATTAATAGTCTAGCAATAATACCACTATGCCATTACTTCCCCCATGACATTTTACAAGCTAAGGTTAAGTCTAGACTTGGTTTTCTGTATCACAGTAAGTCCTGCTTTTCTCACTCTGTGCATAATTCAATGGCGGTCTTGTGTGTATGCTGTGTGATTGAGGCCTCCCTTGTAACTGAGAGTTTATGGTCTTTGACTTTATCTGGGTCTGCTTTAATCAAGCCCCGTGGTTTATTCATAGTTTTCCCTGTGTGACTGAGTTTAGCAGATTGCAGCTTATTGTGTGATTATTAAACCTTTCAGGAGATATATGACCCAGGAGGAGGGCCTGGCTTATATGAGCACTGCAAAATGCTGCTCCGAATCAGAACACTATAGCTGAATAGCTGTGTATTTCTCCATAACACTGTGGATGCCTTTTGCTGAAGGATTAAGCCTCAGTTGACTTCTACCTGCTAAACTGTCAATGATTTTGTACTACTAATTTATATTTTATTGTTTTTAGTGTTTAAACAAATTGTATTGTGCAATTTCTGTTGCTGTGGCATTAAACTCCTGGCCGGGTCATTATTGTAAACGCGAATTGGCTCTCAAATGACTTAGCTGACTAAATGAAGGTTTAATTAATTAATTAACCTCAGTGGTGGGAATCTTTTGGAAATGATCATCTTGGACTAAATTGACAATCACTTGGACAAGTGTGGTTTAGTAAAGGAAAGGCAGCATAGATTTGTTAAATACAAATAGCGTTGAACTCGATTTGAGGTTTTTTGATGAGGAAATAGGGTTGATGAAGGTAATGCGTTGAGGAATTTTTACTTCCACGTACTCTCAGAAGAGGCACTCGGTGCTGTTAATAGAACATAGAACAGTACAGCACAGAACAGGCCCTTCGGCCCACGATGTTGTGCCGAGCTTTATCTGCAACCAAGATCAAGCTATCCCACTCCCTATCATCCTGGTGTGCTCCATGTGCCTATCCAATAACCGCTTAAATGTTCCTAAAGTGTCTGACTCCACTATCACTGCAGGCAGTCCATTCCACACCCCAACCACTCTCTGCGTAAAGAACCTACCTCTGATATCCTTCCTATATCTCCCACCACGAACCCTATAGTTATGCCCCCTTGTAATAGCTCCATCCACCCGAGGAAATAGTCTTTGAACGTTCACTCTATCTATCCCCTTCATCATTTTATAAACCTCTATTAAGTCTCCCCTCAGCCTCCTCCGCTCCAGAGAGAACAGCCCGAGCTCCCTCAACCTTTCCTCATAAGACCTACCCTCCAAACCAGGCAGCATCCTGGTAAATCTCCTCTGCACTCTTTCCAGCGCTTCCACATCCTTCTTATAGTGAGGTGACCAGAACTGCACACAATATTCCAAATGTGGTCTCACCAAGGTCCTGTACAGTTGCAGCATAACCCCACGGCTCTTAAACTCCAACCCCCTGTTAATAAAAGCTAACACACTATATGCCTTCTTCACAGCTCAATCCACTTGAGTGGCAGCCTTTAGAGATCTGTGGATATGGACCCCAAGATCTCTCTGTTCCTCCACAGTCTTCAGAACCCTACCTTTGACCCTGTAGTCCACATTTAAATTAGTCCTACCAAAATGAATCACCTCACATTTATCAGGGTTAAACTCCATTTGCCATTTTTCAGCCCAGCTTTGCATCCTATCTATGTCTCTTTGCAGCCTACAACAGCCCTCCACCTCATCCACTACTCCACCAGTCTTGGTGTCATCAGCAAATTTACTGATCCACCCTTCGGCCCCCTCCTCTAAGTCATTAATAAAAATCACAAAGAGCAGAGGACCAAGCACTGATCCCTGCGGCACTCCGCTAGCAACCTGCCTCCAATCCGAAAATTTTCCATCGACCACCACCCTCTGTCTTCGATCAGACAGCCAGTTACCTATCCAATCAGCCAACTTTCCCTCTATCCCACCTCCTCACTTTCATCATAAGCCGACTATGGGGGACCTTATCAAACGCCTTACTAAAATCCATGTATGTGACATCAACTGCCCTACCTTCATCAACACACTTAGTTACCTCCTCAAAAAATTCTATCAAATTTGTGAGGCACGACTTGCCCTTCACGAATCCGTGCTGACTATCCCGGATTAATCCGCATCTTTCTAAATGGTCGTAAATCCCATCCCTAAGGACCTTTTCCATCAATTTACCAACCACCGAAGTAAGACTAACCGGTCTATAATTACCAGGGTCATTTCTATTCCCTTTCTTAAACAGAGGAACAACATTCGCCATTCTCCAGTCCTCTGGCACCATCCCCGTGGACAGCGAGGACCCAAAGATCAAAGCCAAAGGCTCTGCAATCTCATCCCTTGCCTCCCAAAGAATCCTAGGATACATTTCATCAGGCCCAGGGGACTTATCGACCTTCAGTTTATTCAAAACTGCCAGGACATCCTCCCTCCGAACATCTATTTCCTCCAGCCTATTAGCCTGTAACACCTTCTCTTCCTCAAAAACATGGCCCCTCTCCTTGGTGAACACTGAAGAAAAGTATTCATTCATCACCTCGCCTATCTCTACTGACTCCATACACAAGTTCCCACTACTGTCCTTGACCGGCCCTAACCTCACCCTAGTCATTCTTTTATTCCTCACATAAGAGTAAAAGTTCCTGGGACTAAGTGCAGGGAGCTGGTGTAAAAGCAAATAGCAGATGTTTGTGGGATGGGGGGCAGCAGGATATGCCTGGGGGGGTCAGTTAGGTTATTGGGGAACATACTGGATGGAAGGGTGGTGCGAAGGTATCCAGTCTATGAAGGGCTGGCACTCCCAGTCAGAAGGGGAGTTTCTGATCAAGCCTCCCCCACCTTCCTGCCCAAGATAAGAATATGAACTTTTTCTATTTCCTACTCAGATTTATCTAGTGCCTACCAGCCTGAAATTGAGGCTGGGCGGGAAAAGGCCATTAAGTGGCCATTTGGGGAAAAGGTGGGCTTCTTGTCCGAGGCCTTGCCGCCCCACTGAGACTCCAAGCAATTTCACGCTCTCCTCCTCTCCACCCTACATGCAGAGAGCAAATTTCAGGCCGTTACATTCTCTAAACTTCTGTGTGCAATAATGTGTGGAAGCCAAAACTTTACACAATGCTTTTCATATTCAAAGAGAAAAGAAATATATTCATAGTTTTCAGCTGTTTTATTTGTAAAAGACATAGAGTGACACTCTGTGTATTATCTTCAGAGTCCCCTCAAAAAAACTTTTTCCCACCAAGATATGCTTTTTTGTGTTGGGGCAACATGGTGGCACAATTGTTAGCACTACTGCCTCTCAGCGCCAGGGACCCGGGTTCAGTTCCTGACCTGTTTGTGTGGAGTTTGCATGTCTGCGTGGGTTTCCTCCCACAGTCCAAAGATGTGCGGGTTAGGTTGATTGGCCATGCTAAATTGACCCTAGTTTCGGGGGGATTAGCAGGGTAAATATGTGGGGTTATGGGGATAGGGTGGGACTGTTGTCAGTGCAGGTTCAAAGGGCCGAATGGCCTCCTTTTGCACGATAGGGTTTTTATGACGAAACATGGTATTGAAATTAAGCATAGATACTATGAAAATTAAAGAACATGGGTATTTGTCACTTTACTGCTCCTTACTACAGTATTCTCAGTAATACTGTGCGGCCCAATGATGAACGTTAATGTCATCTTCACTGAATTATTTGCATCTATGATCATTACATTGTCTCTCGGCTGTAACTGATTTATCCATGTAGCTCAACTGACATCCAACACCAGTTGAGCATAAATTTCTTCCATAAATTCCTTAGGCATCCACATCACTCTCTCCCTGCCCACGGTCTGAGCTTGAACCAGACCACTTGCAGTTTTTGCATTCTATTTGACTGTGAGATGAGCTTCCAGCCATATGGCTGCTCCATCACCGAAACCTCCATCTTGAAAGCATTGTTCGACACTGCCACTACTTCAGCTCTCTGCTGCTTTAACTTTCATTGATGCATTATCTTTTGAACTTGACAATTCCAATGCTCAGCCTTATTGGGCTCTCACTTTCAATCCTTTGTAAAGTTGAATTTGATTAAATTTTGCTGCACATATCCTAACTTGCACCCAGTCTTATTTGCCCATTACCTCTGTGCTTGCTGACCTGTTTCAGTTGCCGGTTAAACAATACCTCAATTTTAAAATGCTTTCTAATCCTTCCATTGCCTGGCCTCTTCCTGTCTCTGCCCCTATAACCTTCCCTGTCCTGTCTCTGTAACCTTCTCAAATCCTGCAACCTTTTGAGATCTCCAATTCTGATCTTTTGCACATCCCCAATTTTAATTTGCTTTTTTTTAAAACTGGCAGCCATTGCTTCAGCTGCCTAATCTGGAAACTCCTTCCTAAACCTCTCCATCTTTCTGGATCCCTCTCTCTCCTTTAAGATGCTCGCTGCTTAGAACCTACCTCAACTGTTTCAATATCTCCTTATGTGGTTTGGTTGATATTGCTCCTGAGAAGCGTCTTGGGAAATTTTACTGTATTAATGATGGTAGTTATATAAAGTGCAAATCATAATGTTCAAAGAAATCAACATTAAGCAACAGTTAATGAACTCATCAATTATTCAATTTCCTTTATTGCTCATTTATCATAATAGCTTTGACATTTTCCAAAACCTAAGAAATAATTATTTAGCACATGTAGCAGCAGAGAGGAAAAAGTGCATTACAAAAAAATGATGCTTCATTATTACAATATATCAAGAGTAAAACTACAGGAAAAGAACTAGAATTGTCCACAGCTATTACTTATAAAAATAAGGAATGGAGATACGACTTGAGTTTTAAATTTAAAAGAATCAGTCATGTATTCTGTGCAAAACTATGGCAGGATGATTGCGATATGAACTAAACTTGAGGACCAGAATCTATGTGATCAGTCATTAATTTATGGAATAGACTGCCACCTAGTGCAATAAATTCTAACTCAGTTGAAGTGTTCAGTGGAAACTGACTAATTCTACAAGTAGTTGGGGATTTGGGTTTGGAGCAGGAGAAACATGTAACAGATTTCAGTGAACTAACTGGGACAAATCTTCTCAAACCTACTTTCTCATGTATTTTCTGCGCACCTTTTAAATAGAACATCAGGAACTTTTCAAATGGCAACCCTTTAGAAAGTACCACAGATTTATTTTAGTATTTCCGACAGGAACAAGTGTCTCAGTCAGGGAACAACCTGACTGTTAGTGCTATAGCGAAAATAACTTTCAGGAGGTTGACAAAAAATATTGAGGAACTTGCTAATCAAATCTGTGACACTACCTGGTAAATCATTGCATTTCTCAAATGCTTGGCAGGTGGGCCTTGTAAAAGGGTGTCTCTTGCTCAGTGCCTAACTGAAAGGTTCTTATCTCAGATTGGAAAACTAGAAAAGCATTTGAGATTGAATAATTAAAGAACTGGACTCTCTTATCTGGAGATAAATGAATGAACTATGTGAATCAGATAGGTTAGGGTAAATCAAGGGACACTGGTGTAAATTACATAAGCATGGAACTTGGTTAGATATCAGGAGGTTTTTGGTTTCACAGAGTGCCATTGACCTACAGTAAGTTGCTGGCACAAGCAATGAGAATTGATTCACTGCAGATATTCTAAAGGGAGCTGAGTGAGTTCTTAGCTGTGGCTGATATCACAGTGTATAAAAGGTAGATGGGATATCGATCACTGACTGCTTGACACGGTGTGGTGATTGACCCTATAAGGGCGACACAGCAGAAGAGAGTGATCTGGCTTGAAAGACCAATTAGGACCGAGAGTGGATAATCAGCCCAGGGAGTGAATCCCTCTCGGGCAGAAAGCATCTAGAAGACATGTAGGGACTGGGGCAGCTGGTAGTCTGTTAGCTTTTGTACAGTTTTCCCTTTATTAATAAATTCCTTTTGTATTTATGACGAAGTATGTGAGCATGCATCATTATGCATGGCAATCTCTTAATACTTAATTTGATTGTAGTCAGGGATCAGAGAGGAATTTCCCAGATTTTTGTCCCACTGAATTGGCCGAATGTTTCTTCTCCCTTCCTTTTGACAGACCCAGAAGATCATGTGGCTGCCAGTGGGTAGATAGCAATGGTGGGCAATGGGGGAGGTGGAGGGGCTGGTGGAGAGAACCAAAGGGGATCATGATACACAGATAGTGAGAGTATATGAGGCAGCCTAAATGGCTCCCTGTTCTTGTCCATTATTTTCATATGTTTGTATGAAAGTTGACTCAGAGCCATTTTTTCACTGTGGTTTCAGGTTCCAAAATAGAATTTGATATTGCAGAAGCTTATTCTTGACACTTATTACTTTGTACTGAAGTAAAATAGTTTGTTACAATGTTCATTTTGTCAGAGAAGAAAAAAAAATTAGATTTAGACTGTAAAGTCCCCCGGATCTAGTGGGAGTCAAAACATTAAAATGCTCCTGAGCGTTATAGGTGAATATGTAGTTATGCTAAAATATTCACCAAGTAATCTGCATTTACACATAATTGAATCAATGCAGGAATACATTAAGTGCATAATTTCCAATGGCTCAAAGTAGCAAAGTAATGAGCCAGATTTTGCAATCAACAGTGAAACTGTCAGTGGTCACCGTCATTCCTCTGTGAAACTTGCAGCTGCTTCTGGCATCCACCTGCAGTTAAATCCAGCAGTTGCTGCCAGGGATTACCTACGCCTCCACAAGATGTGCTTTCGCAGTCCTCACAGGCACAAACAGCACAGAAATCAGTGATTTGGCATAAACTTCAATATTTTACAAATTATTCCCACTGTAAAAACAAATAAAAATGTTGTGCCTTGCTGAATAAGATATAAATAACTGAGTTTATAATGGTGCGCTAAGTCACAATTACTGCTGAAGAATGTCACTGGCCCGAAAAAACTAATTTTAGAAGTCTAGTGTGTCATTCCTTCCATTCCATGATTAAGAGTCTAGATTTTTAAATTAGTAAAAAATAACTTTATTTCATTAGTTTAAGATATTTAAATATACCACCTTCATCCCAAATGTATGTCGCAATCTTTATTTTGCTCTTTGTAAAATGGTTAAAATGTGAAGGATAATCAGTGTTCTTCATTTCCTGATTGACTATTCAACTTGTGTAATGACTACATTGTTTCCAGACACCAGCATTCTCTATAGTTGGCGCCAACGTGAAACTGGTTCCATAATAGGGGAAATCAACACCGCAGACTTTGCCAGATTTTTGTGGGCAGCTTTCTTCAAAGTCAGCAAGAACTGGTCATTCACCACTGACATCAAAATGTGGATTAATATTTTCCAATGAAACTAGACAATTCCAATATGTGATATATTTGTTATCCTCAATGAGTGTATATGCTGCTTGTTTACTGAATTCTAATTCCAATGTCAGCGCTTGTTTTGCAAATACACACTTGCTCTCGGTTATAACCAGCAGGGCTGACTTCACTTTGCTAGCCTTTGGCATTTGAAGTCATAATTTTTGCAATTTAATGGCAGTGTTTTGTCACATAACTTGCTTTATTCAGTCACAGAAAGCTGTGGATGAATAAAAATACGTTTTAAAAATCATTTTGAAGCATTTAATTCATCTAGTGTTCCTCGCAAAGCTCAGTAAATCATTTCAGTAAATCATTTAGCAGTTAAGTGCTGTGCGTTTTTTTCCAAGACTCATTTGCCCAATTAAGGCACCAAGCTGAAGTGTACTTAATGTTTCATCCAGCTTCCTGAGATCTGGACAAATATTCATAAAAATACAAGCCTGAAATGTAAAAATAGAAAACTTCAGTCACATTGCATCTTAAACCTACAAATAGTCAAAGAAAATGTAACTTTACACGAGGAATGTTTTGCTTGATTCTGGCATGAGATTTCAAAACCTGTTCACCTGGGCTGAATTAAAGTCAAGTGCCAAGTTTCTACAAATCTAAATGTTGCTATAACATTTCTGTCCAAATGATTTGATGCTGTAACAGATGTTAAATTAAATATCTTTTATAAACAATTAATTCCAAGAAATGATTGATAACAAAAATGCTGTCATTGCTGCAAATCAGACACACCTAGATCCCTCTGATTGGCTCCTACTGCCTTGAGATTGTATGCGGCCTTGAGTTGCAAGGGAGGGGGAAATGTCAGTGAGTGTCATGCAATCTGTTTGTTGTAATCTGGTTCAATAGCTGACAATGTGGGTGCCTGCAGCAGTGCTAAGTGTGAGAGGGTGAGGTGAATTAATGCATTCATTAACTTGAATGTTAAGATTCCGGATGGAAACAATTGGTCAGTGAGTGAGGAGGGTGTGATATATTGAGCAGTGTGAGAGTCTAGCAGTGCAGTTGATGGGCTATGACATTCGAAGATCCATTCTCTGACCTTGACCATTTGTGTAAGGTCATTGAAATTTTCCTGCAATGCATTCAAGTCTTTGGGTGTTGATTCCTGCCATGGATTGCCATGTTAATCTGATCTCACTGACCTCTAACAGTATGTCTATCTGGGCCTCCTAGCCCCGTTAGAAACAGCACTTCTCCAGTGCAGGGTTCAAGTTCCTTGGAACATGCTCTCTCATAAGTTGTGCTACCATCCTATCCTCTTCCAAATCAAAATGTTTTGAACAAGGACTTCAGCCTGCTGCTCCAGTTACAATGTACCTTCCCTTTAAGAGGTGCCAGCTAGGTTCAATGTGCTATCCTCGTGCAACCACCCAGTAGTGCGATTAACACTAGCTGCAGGATACAAACATGAGAATGAGCAAGCAGGTTGAAGTTGGCATGCTGCTCTCCTCACATTGAACAGATATTGGGAAATTGTGCATCGTGGGCCCCTGTCCATTTTCACACCTCAATTATCATCTCCCTCCCCCTCCAAAGTTCACACTACCTGGAGCAACCCAGTGCCATCTGTGAATGGATGCTGTCGACATGTGCATGGATAGCACACTAAAGTCATGTTGTCAGTGAATAGCGGTTGTTATCCAATAACCACCCTTTGATTTGTCATGGTGGCTTAAAATGCAGCCGGCACAGCTCACATCTGCAGAATGAAGGCATCCTGAATGCTGCTAGGATATTTTGCTGCATAATTTGTTCCTATGATTGCACACAAGCTAAGGGAGTGGAAACACTTTGTGTGGTAGAACTCAGGGTTGATACGCGGCACCCACAAGGCAATGTGCGTGCAGTCAATTGTACTCAGTATCATGGAAAAGCCTGCAATCTTTGTGAAACTGTTCTCTCCCTGCCTTCTGTTCTTCAGCAAGAGACAATAAAATGTAGCCTGTTTTCATTGAGGTCTCCTGTATGCAACAGAAGATGGCAAACTGAGATGTGGCAAATATCTCCAGTTCCAGCTTGTAAGGAAGTAGAAGCATAAATGTTCATGGCCAGAGTCCTCTTCACAGCCACTGGTAATGCTGACCTTGCTTTTCTGAGTCACAGTTGTGGCTGCAGGCTCTGGCAGATTCCTTTAACATTGCAAACATCACAAGGATATTCATGTAGGAGAAAATGCTCACTAAGCAATAGTAGAAGAGGTGACCAAAAGCGTGTTGGAAAGATAGTTTTTAAGAAGAATGGTTGGCGTCAAACATGAAGAGAGATGGTTGAGATTGTTCATCTCAGCCCCAGGGCATTGCTGCTGGTGTTCCTCAGGGTAGTGTACCAGGCCAAATCATCTTCAGTTGCTTCGTCAATGACCTGCCCTCCAACATAAGGGCAGGTGTAGGAATACTTAGTGATAATTGCGGTGTTCCATTCCACTCACAGCTCCTCAAGTGGTGAAGCTGTCCATGCCCTCTCACAGCAAGAGTTGGACAGCATTTAGGCTTGGGCTCATAAGTGACAAGTAAAATTCATACCATACAAGTGCCAGGCTACATCCAACAGCAGCACCATCACTGAAACCCCTGCCATCAATATCCTGGAAATTAACATTGACCAGAAATTTAGCTGGATTAGCCACATGAATATTGCAGCTACAAGAGCATGTCAAAGGTTGGGAATTCAGGGGCAAGCAATTTGGCTCCTAACTCTCCACAAAATCTGTCCACCATCTCCAAGGCACAAGTCTGGAATGTGATGGAATATTCTCTGGCATATGTCTGGATGAATGCAGCTCCAATAACACTCAAGAAACTCAACACCATCCAGCACAAGCTACACACTTGATTGGGATCCCAACCACCACTTTACACATTAATTCCCTTCACTGCACTGCAGCAACTGGTCAAGGCTGCTCTGGTAATACCATCCAAACCCTTGATCTCTACCACCCAGGACAACAAGAGTAATAGGCATATGAGAAAACCACCAACTCCAAGCTCCCTCCAAGTCTCTCACCATATTTACTTGGAATTATATATATGTTGCTTCATTGTAACTAGGTCAAAGTCCTGGAACACCCTAACTGCACTGTGGAAATAATTTTACAACATTGTTACAAGGCGGTGGTCACCACCACCTTTTCAAAGATAATTTGGGAGAGGCAATAAATGCTAATCTTAACAACAATGCCCACATCCAAACACAAATGAAAAGGAAAGTATTTTAAAATTGGGAAGAACAGTAGAAAGGAGAAGGATTAAGGGAAGAAATTTTAGAGAGCAAGAGTGAGATTGCTGAAGGTTCTGCCATCACTGGCGGTGAAGAAGATGTACAGAAGGCTTGAGGGAAGCTTGAAGAGGCTGCTGAGTTAGAGTGGAATGAGGCCGTAGAAGAATTTGTAAAACGGGTGGAGAATTCTGAATTTGATGCATTGAGAGTCAGAGTTAGTGAATGCAGGGGTGATGGATGAATAGGGGCTGGATTTTCCAATCCTGCCTGCTGGCGGGATCTTCTGGTCCTGCGGTCCTTCTGGTCCTGCGGTCCCCTGTAGCAGGTTCCCTAGCAGTGGGACAGGCAAGACATGCAAAACTCCATAGACATCAGCGGGACCAGAAGATCCCACTGGGGGAGCCAATGATGTGCCACCCCTGCCATGGGAGGAGGGGTGGGGGGTTGGAAAATCCTGCCCCTAGAGTCTTGAAAATCCTGCTCCTAGAGACTTGAAAATCCTGCCCCTAGTTGTCTGGAGGATGTCAGCAGTAGGGTTTTAGACAAGCTGGCATTTGTGCGTTTTGGAAGGCCAATGAAGAAAGCATTGAAGGAGTCAAGTCTAGAGGTAAAATTGACATTGAACAAGTCCAACGGTAGAGTGCAAACTGCAAAATTGCAGAGGTAGAATGAAGTATTGAGGAAAGCGAGGATATGGGGTTCGAAATTCAGTTCAGCTTTGCATCTGTTTTTGATAGGGATTGAATAAGATCACTGCTCTTCCCAACATTCAGCAGCAGGAAAATTCAGCTTGGATGTTTAAGCCTAAACGAACAGCTGGGAACAGGGGATGAAGCTTTTGGTGGTGGTAAATTAAATGGTTTTGGTCTAACCAATGATATCATACAGGCAATCTGGTAACACACACAAAAATTACCTTTATAAATCAAGGGTAGGGGAAGAGGTAGATCTGGATATTGTCAACAAATATATGGAAACTAACCACTTAACTATTGAGATCACTGAGGGGGAGGGGTAAAAGTGGGAGTGAGAGAAGGTGAGAGGGAGTAGGTGAGAATGAGAGAAGAAAAAGGTTGAATTCATGTGCACTGGAAGTGGGAGAAAACTAGAAAAAATATTGTTGGCTACGTTGGAATACAAAATAAATTAGAATAGTGTAAGTGATCATGTCAAATGCCACAGAATGCTCAAGGAGATACAGAATATTACGTCCACAATGCACACTAACTATGTTTTGAACAAAGAACAAAGAAAATTACAGCACAGGAACAGGCCCTTCGGCGCTCCAAGCCTGCACCGACCATGCTGCCCATCTGAACTGAAACCCCTTACCCTTTTGGGGACCATATTGCCCTATTCCCATCCTATTCATGTATTTGTCAAGACGCCCGTTAAAAGTCACTATCGTATCTGCTTCCACTACTTCTCCCAGCAGCAAGTTCCAGCCACCCACCATCTTCTGTGTAAAAAACTTGCCTCGTACTTGCCTTGGGCAGTCGTATTGCTGTGACATAGTGGAACTCAGATTAAAAGGATTCAGACAGTCTAATTGGTATATATCAAGTACACGACACATCCACTGTTACCATGCAGGGAATTGGCCATTTATTGTTACCCCACAGACTTACTAAATATCTCTTCAGCTTTTTACTCATGCCCAGTAATAAGAGACATTTTACAGCAGCTTTATTTTGTATCAATGATTTGCCATTTCCCATAGAACCTGAGTTAAAAGTGATTACATGCAATGAAGATGCATTACTCCCAACTTGCCATTCCAGAAACTCCATTAATTGATGTTGAAACTGGTAATGTCAAGATTTCATCACCCATTATCTACAAAATGACAAAGGCCACTATTTAATTTGTGGTCAGACTAACCAGATTGCAGCTTCATCTCTTGCCCAACCTCCCACCTCAATCTTTCTGAGGTTTAATATATAATCAGTCACAAGTGTAGCAAATTCATCATTTATTACTGAAGCTGGCCTGGAAACGAAGTGGAGGGGCATGCGAGCAGTTGAATTAAATAATTTATTCCTTAATTATTCCACAATGTATTTTTAACATTGTTCAAAGAAACAAATATATATTAATTAGTCATTATTCATTAAACAAAAGATAAGCCCCAATTACACATTACCTTGGCATCTCTGCTAAGAGCTGGTTGAAGTAGGTGTGTGAGCTTGGAGTTTCTATATGGCACATGAAGTGCATTACTCTTCAAGGCTATAAAAACCTACAAAAGTTTGGAGAAACGGAATCAAATTAGTTGCAAAACATGTTGACACGACATTTCTCTTTTTACCACAAAATATAAAAACGGCTAGATTTTATTGTTGAATAGGTCTGATGCTACTTTCCAGAAAGATACAGGTAAGGGGAAGTTGCATATATAGATGGATAAAACTGGTGTAAAGGCCCTCAGTGTCCAAGTAATCAGTCCTACAGTATATCCAGTTTTGCCAAAAAGAGAATGGATATTTGATTTGATTTATTATTGTCGCATGTATTAGCAAACAGTGAAAAGTATTATTTCTTGCGCGCTGTCATTTTGATTCATTTTGTTATCTTAACTAACTCACTTTAAATGGAGGAAATGAAATATGATAATTAATCTTGTATTACAATATTTGTTTGTTCATCTTCAAGCCATCGGGAACAAGAGATGAAGCAAATTTAATTGAGCAACCGTGATTAAACATAACCAGCATAGACAGGAGGTGGTGTATTACAGAAGGTAATTGTTTTTTTTGGTGTGTCATGTCTTATTCTAGACTATAGAAAATGAGGTGAATTTACCATCTTCATCAAAGAGGGAAAATAATTAAATTTGTAAAGATGGCAACGCGCATTATATAATTATCAGTAATTATGAGCTGAATTTTTAGAAAGAGCGAGATCTGGATCCCCGGTGGGCGGGCACGCAAGTTTGTGCCTCTGGTCTTTGTGCTGGTCCCCACCGTGAATCCGATGCCAAGCCATTTTGAGAGAGGACACTCAGTGTCGATTGGCTGTCCGCCAGCAACTAACGGGTATCCTATTGAAGCTAATTAGATTTAATGCTCTTTTAAGATTTTGTCCTCATGCAATGCAGGCAGTTCCCAATTCAGGCCAATATGGTGGGCTCGGGCAGAAAGGAGTTGGGGGCACAATGGACCAAGAATGTCCTTCCAGGATCACTGCCAAGCAACTGTGGCATTTAGAAAAATAGAATTAACTTTACCTGCACTTGTCCCTGGCTGTTTGCTGCCTCAGATCAGTATCTCCCACCTCATCCAATGGAGCTGCCAATCTCTGAGTGCTGGGGAATGGCGAGCTCACTCTATAGCCTTTCATTGGCTGGAGCTTTGAAAATAACGGTGGGCGTAAAGTACGCTGCATGGAGTTGGAATCCAGAACGATCCCCCAGTGTCTGGTTCCCAACCACTGGTTAAAGACTCAGCCCCATGCTTCTCTACTTCTGAAAAATCTTGTATCTTTTACTGCAACTACTCAACCTGATATGAATGAATTTCCAATTTACATTCCAAAATTTCAACAAGTCAAATTTATTTCTGAATATTTCATTAGAACAGCAACCCCAAACCATGAAATCAGGCAAGCAACATTTCAATAAGTTGTTGGTAGCTTACAACAGCTTACAACAGCATTCTCGCAAATACAAAATACATTTACTTGTCCAAGTGCAGTCAGGGACTTGTTAATGGCCGCTGCTTCTACAAGTCTCTGTCCAGTAGCTTCTGTTTTGGAGATACACTCTGATCCTGCCAAATCACACAGTGTGAGTGTGCCACGGTATGTGGCCCCAGAGACATCATCCACTCCTGTTACATGTAGTATTAGCAGCAGATGAGAGCGTGAACTGGAGGTCAAGGAGAAAAGACATGGATATTAGAGTTTTGTAAAACCTGGTTTGTAAAAATGCTTAATGGCTGAATGTCCTTTTCTGAAGTTATGCGTGACTATGTAACTATTTCTCACGTGACAACAATAAAGGATATTTATGCAGGTAGATCAAAAGAATTCAAGAGCTTGAAGAGGATCAAACCTGAATTAGTCCTGCAGAATGAATGGCATAAAGTAATTCAGCTCATTCACAGATCATGCACATGCCATCTGCATGTTATGGTTATGGTTTAATAGTGAAGATGTTGACTAGAAGGATGGTGGCACGGTGGCACAGTGGCTGCCTCACAGCGCCAGGGACCTGAGTTTGATTCTGGCCTCGGATCACTGGCTGTGTGGAGTTTGCACATTCTCCCCATGTCTGCGTGGGGTTTTCTCCGGGTGCTCCAGTTTCCTCCCACAGTCCAAAGATGTGCAGGTTAGGTTGTTTGGCCATGATAAATTGCCCCTTAGTGTCAGAGGAAGCAGGAGAGTAAATATGTGGTGTTACGGGGATAGGACCTGGGTGGGTTTGTTGTCGGTGCAGGCTCAATGGGCCAAATGGCCTCTTTCTGCACTGTAGATTCTATGATTCTATGATGGCAAAATATGTTAGAGTTTCACATGATTACCTGTAGTTAAGGAGATCATTCAATAAATTTTATTTGGTGGGTTGTAAAATGTTCTCTATAAAGAGCACATTTTCCTCATTCTGTGTTTTCTTATATTCATCCCCCCACCCCCCTCCCACCCCCGCTGAGATAATTTCCTTTTATAAGAGTACTCTGTTCTCATTGAGATAGTTTTCAATCCATTTAAATTGTCTGCCCTCAGGTGAGCAAGGTTGAGTGCTCAGTACACAGGGTTAGCACTTTGGACCTGTTTTTAATCCATTCCAGTTAATAAAATGAAAATCTCCTTTGTCAATTGACTGCAAAACTCTTTCATGAAATGACTTTGGAAAGTTTCGACTTTGTTTTCAGTGGGCAAAAGCACAATAACAGCCCCCGAATGTATTTTTTGTTCATTTTTAAAAATTTATTCCTCCACAGGGTGTGGGCACTCTTGGCTTGTCCAAGATTTATTGCCCAATTTTTAAAGATTACTCTTCAGAGGTTGTATTGTGACAGAATAGCAGGAGATTATGTAATTGCATCATGTCCGACATTAAAGTTTATACTGACGCTGGATGGTCATATTAAGTATGAATTCCATTTCCAATAACTAAAACTGCTCATCTCATGGTGCACAAAGTGTACCAACAGATAGCAGATGCTTCTCACTAATAGGTGGGATGTTACAGAAGGCTTTGAAACCCCCTTATCGGGACAAAGTAAAGTTCCAAGCCCACACTTGCTGGCAGCGAGACCAGCTCAGCAATCCTCCCGGGATTGAGATACTGTTAGACCAATTAGAGGGCGGACACCTCTAGAACTCAGCGGTCCCATTGGGCACTGCTGAGGCAGGTAAGAGTCAGGAGAGGGTGAAACTAAATATAATATGAGGAAAGCCAGCAGGTATGATTGGAGGGAAAAATCCTCCATATGGCTTGTTGGGGACACAGGCCGGTCTTTCCTTCCCCGGCCCCTTTCTTTTCTGGGATGTCCGGCTCAGATGACCTCCTGGTGGCTTCTGCACATGGTGGGAGGCTGGATGCTCCACTGCTGGCAAGCTGGTACTATCATCTTAATTGAGGCTTTAATGATCGCAACTGACTGCCAGTCTCTGTGGTGCGGGCAGCCGATTTGTTTCACAGACTGCCCTAGGAAACATCCTGGTAGCAGGACTGTATCAAGGAGCCATCCTTATGCAGCTCCCTATGATATTTGTGCCTGACCACCTACTACCCCCAGCATCCTTTCCTGCCACTGCAATCCCAGGAAAATTCTGTCCTATGCGTTTAAAAAGCAGAATTATATTATGGTACTCCATAAAATGTACAATAACCTACATCACAAATCTCCAATTCCAAATTCAATTCAGCTTTCTTTGTTGTGAGTCTATAGAAGAGGAAAACTCTCATCAAATGCAATAGAACATATTGTTTTTAAGCCAGCAAAGTATATTGAGTGGCATAGCTAGCCTGACATAGTTGTTTCATCTTGCTACTGTTTGCCAAAAAAGACTGCATTGAAGAATTTAAAGTTTATTTTATTGCAAGTCACAAGTATGCTTACATTAATACTGCAATGAAGTTACTGTGAAAATCCCCTAGTCGCCACACTCCGGTGCCTGTTCTGGTACACTGAGGGAGAATATAGCATGGCTAATGCACCTAATCAGCACATCTTTCAGAATGTGGGAGGAAAGCAGAGCACCTGGAGGAAAGCCACACAGACACGGGGAGAATGTGCAAACTCCGCACAGTGACCCAAGTCAGGAATTGAACCCGGGTCCCTGGCGCTATGAGGCCCCAGTGCTAACCACTATGCCACCATGCCGAAAACAGGCCAAATCACATCCAACTATCAATATCATAAGTGAATGATTTATGGTTGAAAGCTTGAGGTGACAGTTTTATCGCAAACCCAAAACTGCCATTTTCTGCACAGAAAATATTCAGTAGGATGAAATCTAGTTCTGAGGAATGGATCCAAATTAGGATTTTTTTCCATTGGAGCAGAGATGGTTAAAAGGGAATTCAAAGGAGTTTTCAAAATTATGGAAGGTTTTGAGAAGGTAAAGTCATTGCTTCTGCAAATTGGCAAACCGTTAACAAGATCGGGGCAGCAATCAAGGGTTATTACGAATAAACAGGAGAAGGTACATTGATTGTATTTAGACAGGGGCAGCAACTTTCACAACAGTTGACCACTGAGAGAGAGACCATAGGGGTGACACAGTGGCACAATGGTTAGCACTGCTGCCTCACAGCCCCAGGGACCCGGGTTCGAATCCTGGCTTGGGTCACTGTCTTTGTGGAATTTGCACGTTCTCCCTGTGTCTGCGTGCTCCGGGTGCTCCGATTTCCTCCCACAGTCCAAAGATGTGTGGGTTAGGTGGATTGGCCATGCTAAATTGACCCTAGTGTCAGAAGGACTAGCTAAGGTAAATGCATGGGGTTGTGGGGATAGGGTCTGGGTGGGATTGTGGTTGGTGCAGACTTGATGGGCCGAATGGCCTCCTTCTGCACTGTATGATTCTATTGCATCCTTTAAATTCGATTTAGATTAGTATATGAAAAGAGGGAATGAAAAAATGAAATTAGAGTAGGCAATTCCATTGTCTAACCTCCTTGGGTGAATAAATTGATTCTATAGCTAAGAATATAATAAGAACATGAAAAATCATCATAGAAATCATACAAACCCTACAGTGCAGAAGGAGGCCATTCGGCCCATCGAGTCTGCACCAACCACAATCCCACCCAGGCCCTACCCCCATATATTTACCCACTAATCCCTCTAACTTACGCATCCCAGGACTCTAAGGAGCAATTTTTTTTTAACCTGGCCAATCAACCTAACCCGCACATCTTTGGACTGTGGGAGGAAACCAGAGTACCTGGAGTAAACCCACGCAGACATGAGGAGAATGTGCAAACTCCACACAGACAGTGACCCGAGCCAGGAATCGAACCCGGGACCCTGGAGCTGTGAAGCAGCAGTGCTAACCACTGTGCTACCGTGCACTTAGCATCTCCCCTTATTAAACAGTATTCAGTGGATATGGAATTGTATTTCAAATTATAGAGTTGACTACATTAACTAATGAGGTGGTTTACTTCTATTACATTGTACCTCTCAGAGTTCATCTTTGTCAATGCAACCGTCCTCTTTTTGTTTGCAAGCTGCATCGCTCTCTTAATGTCATCTTCATTTTTCACTTCAATTTCTGTTAATCCAGGGATGACAACAGTCTTTCCCTGGGTTCTTATCTCCAACTGAGTATTTGACTGTTTTGACAGAAGATCTTGAATAGCTTCATTGTAAATGTCTACAATGGATATCTGGAAGTGAGAAAGACTGCCATGTAAAGAGTGAAACTTAAACATGTTCCGGATGTGTTTTGTCAGATTTTAAGAGTCTTTTATATCACAATGTTAACTACACAATAAATATTTTGGCTTCTGACTACAGGCACTGTGGTCCTTGTATAACTTGGGCCTGGAGGAATATAGAATGGGCAATATTCAGCCTACCTTCCAGATTTAAGTTAGGTCAGAATTGGTTATGATTTAGTCTTTCTGAAATGTCTACAGTTTGTTCATATTTGCTCAAATGCAAGTTGGAGTAAAGATCTGTTTACAGTGCAAATATTTCCAACAAAGAGCTGATGCAAGGATCATATTTACAGGACTGAATGTTGCTCGCCCTTTGGGGACAGACTGAGTGGCGGGAAGGCTGGTAAAACGGCACAGAAAAGCATTGTGTGGCATGCCCCATGTCTTCTCGCCGTCGTGCTCTTTTACTCGCAGCAGAAAGACTGGCAGAAGGCTCACCCACCTGGAGGCCAATGGAACTACTCAGGGAACCAATCAAGAGCCTCATCCTACCTCAGTTGGCATTTTACCAGTGACTGGGGATCTGCCATTGGTGTAATATCACTTTAAGAGTGATATCCCTTTAAGAAGCTCAAACTGCAGATGAGCCAGGCACCTGGATGTCATCATGTGACCAGGAGCCACAGTCTCTCTGCATAGCCATACCCATGGCAACAGGATATGTCTAGAGATTGCTCTACTGCTTGTACTGATTTCGCTGTAAATAAACCCCACCAGAGACCCTCGCACAAATGGAATAGGCCTACCCCATTTGTGTTACATAGAGATAGCACAAAAGGATCACAACAGTTGCTGTATGAAGAGACTGCCAGAGAAACCCTGATGGCCTCCCAGCAGATTCTAGAAAGTGGCAGGTTGTGAGGGGGGTGAGTAGTGGGGAGGGGGTGAGTAGTGGGGAGGTGGTGGTGGGGAGCACAGTGGGGGGAGAGAGGTGTGGTGTGGGGTGTGGAGGAGGGTGGTGGGAGTGTGGAGGGGGGCTGGCGGGGAAGGGGGAAGAGAGAGGGGTGGAGAAGGCTCCTTTTTGAACACTGGTTGACCCTCAGAGAGGTTCACCTGCAGCAATGGTCACCTCTGTAACAATGGTGCAATAGTCACGGGGCAAAATACCCCCACCCAGCCAACATTCACTGGGGCCTGCTTACATGACCTTTGCGCTTCCATACCACCATTATCTGACTTCAAGGGCACATCGATGTATCAGTGACCCAAGCCAGGAATCGAACCCGGGTCCCTGCACTGTGAGGCAGCAGTGCTAACCACTGTGCCACCCCAAATGCCACAGCTTTGACCATTTACCTAGTCTATTAATATTGCTTCGTAATTTTATGCTATCATCTACGCTGTCCACAATGCCGCCTAACTTCATGTCATCAGCAAATTTGGAGAGGTGACTTTCGATACCATTGTGGCCAAATGGGCCACCTAAGATGGCAGTTTGCAAGAGCACGCTGGGATAATTGGACAAACGGACAGGTTGCAGCCTCAAAAGAAATTAGCCAGAGATAAACAGGCTGCTGCTGCAGACATTGGAATGCACAGGGTACAGGCCATCTCCAGGACAAAGGACACTTTCTGGTCAAATTGGGTTGTTTACCAGACACAGGGGCGCCTTAACCCCTTATTTGGGAAGAAGATATGTGACCTACGTGCCTCCAGCACCTACCTGCATGGCCGTTGGGTACACAGTAAGAAGTTTAACAACACCAGGTTAAAGTCCAACAGGTTTATTTGGTAGCAAAAGGTGTGGCTTTTGCTACCAAATAAACCTGTTGGACTTTAACCTGGTGTTGTTAAACTTCTTACTGTGTTTACCCCAGTCCAACGCCGGCATCTCCACATCGTTGGGTACACACCCAGAGATCAGTGTGGCAGCACCTGATTGGACTTTATCGATCAGGGTGATCAAGCCCTGATCGATTGATTGGAAATGGCCAAAAAGGGTGCGAAACCAACGAGGTATAAAAGGTGCTGCACAACAGAAGAATCTCTCTCTCTCTCTCTCCCCAACAAACGAACCACAGCAACGGCGACCATTGCCAGCAACAACCAGCACGAGGAGATCCACCACACCAAAGAAGGAAGGAAGACCAGAGCCAGTGTATCAGACCAGACCAAAGGACCAGACTACGCAGAGGACTACGGAGACCAACACACGGATAGAGGCCAATATCTGCCTGGGTACTTGCCAGTCACGCAAAAGTTAAGTCAAGGTCTAGTATTGAACTTTAGTATTCTGTAAGATAACTTAATATTGATTGGGTGGGTGATTAATAATTGTGTGTGTGAATAAATATTATTGTACTAACAAGAAGTCTACTCGCAATTCTTTGTCCACCGTATACGGGTTAAAACAGACTGTACGGCAGGCACAGCAACACCATTATCCACATCATCAATAAATAATGTGAACAATTGAGGCTCCAACACAGATCCTGTGGGACACCATCAGTCACATCCTGCCAATTTGAATCCTTACCCATTATCCCTACTTTCTGTCACCTGGATTCAAGGAGAGCACAGACTTCACTCCTAACAAGATTATAACTCAGATAACTTGGAATTAAAGAAACACATCGGGTAGAATTTTCCCATAGTTTGTCAGAGTGTCAGGTTCTTACTGAAAACCAGCGTCTATCACTCCAGATGCAAGCTGAGTTTTCAGACCAGTTCTTGAATCATACCAACAAAAGTAAATGTGCGGGCATGGTTTGCACCATCACTCTGGTGTAGCAAGGCCAGATAGAGCTAGCAAAGCCAGCTCTGTAGTGATAAGGACACCATCTTTAAAGGGCACCCCAATCAGAACTGAGGTTGAACTGAGATCTTCCCCTCCTCCCCCAACCACCATGGTGGTATTGCCAGCGCTGCTCCCCTCAATGTTCACTCCCCCTTCTCAATGCCTGTTACTCTCTCCCACTGTCCACTCCCTTGTCACTCCCAAGGCCCCCCTTTCAAAGGCCTGAGTGCTCTCCCCCCCACCACACATAATGGGAATCCCCCCCCCCCCCGAATTGTGCTCCCCAGAGGGCCTGCCCTAGCATTGCCCCTTAGCACAGGTTGGCACAGTCTGGCATATGCTGGCAGTGCTGGGTTGGCACTGCCACCAATGTGGCAGTCAACCTCTGTCAGGGGGCAGTGCCCAGGTATGCCCCTTTCCCCTGCCCCCCCGAGCTATAATTCCCTTGACTCCCCTGGAAGGGTCCCCTTAACTGTTTCATGGTCTTTAATATCTGTTGTGAACTTCGCTGTCATGATGAGTTATGAGTTATGAATATTTAATGAGGGGCGAACATATGGCTAAGAAGCTGTTTAATCATATTTAAATGTAGTGAAATTTATTAAAATGAGGTTCCCACCCACCATTACATCACCAGTGAGGGGCGGGGAAAATCAGGAACCAGGGACGCGATTCTCCCAAAAGTGCTGAATCAGTGGGAAAACTGTTCTAGATCCCGACTGTTTTGTCAGTTCAGCTTCTCACCCGAATCTCCGCATTCTGTGCACTGCAGAGGTCCCAGTTGTGAATATCATTAAAAACCCAGGGGGGGCGGGGTCTATTCGAGCCGGAGTCTGACAGTTCTGGAACTCTGCGCATGTGCAGTGGTCTTGATCTGTCAGACTCCCTGTTTGCTGGCCAGCCCGGGACCCCACAGTGCTGCCCCTCCAGCCCCCCCCCCCCCGCCCCCGCCCCCGCCCCGGCCCAATCGTGGCCCCCACAAAATTCCCGGGCCACCATCTGCTCCGGAGCACCCCGACACCCCCCTCACCCCAGCAGACCCCCCCCCCCCCACCCGTGGTCAGACAACACCCAGAGGCAGCCACCCCCCGGCCAACCACCCCTCCTCCAGCCCGCCCTAATTGCTGCCCTCCCTCCATCCCAGACCGATCCTGTCTGCAGAGTGGCAGCGGGATCCCCCACCCCCACCGATTGCCCCTAGGCTCTGCACACAATAGGCCCCACCCCATTGGCACTGCCCGATGCCCAATGGGCAGTGCCAAGGTGCCCCCTGAGCATGGGCACTTTGCCCCTTGGGCAGTGCCAGGGGGCATTGGCTGGCACTGTCAGGGTGCCCATGCACAGGGGGCACCACCTCCTTGCCACCCGACCCACTGGGGGGCCCTGATTGCCCCCCTTCATTCCGGCGAGGTCTCCCGCTAGCTCCCCGAACGTAGGGAGCTAGTCTGAACCTCGCCAGAATGAAGTACTCCTGGGGGGGTGGGAGATTCGATCGGGACCTACTAAACATATTTGAAATACATTTTTAAAAGATTTAAATTACTTACCTGCCTTCCCACCAGTTTCCAGCATGGTCTGGCCGGCGACTGTTCGCCGGCTCTGGGAGATGCGCATGCGTTCCCAGCGCATGCGCAAATCCCAGTACAAAGCCGGCGACGCGCATCTTCCACCTCAACCCGCTAGAAAAGTTGCGGGTCACGATGGGAGAATCGCCGCCAAGATCCCACCAGCGAGAATCTCATTTCCCAATTCTGGCGGTATTTTCCATCCACGTTGCCATTCTCACTGACAGCGAATGTGTAAAATCACTCCCGTCTGCAAAATTGAGGCAACCTTAACTTAAATTTTAAAAAAACAAAAATGCTTCAAATACTCAACAGACCAGGCAGCATCTATGAAGAGGAACAGACTTAACCTTTCAGATCGATGACCTTTCACCAGAGTATTCCAAAAGAAGCTCATCAAGGAACTGATTTTTACAAGCTTGTGGCTGATGATCGTTTTAGAAATTGTGATCCATTGTGCTCCAACTGTGGGGAATATGGAAAAAGTGTGGGGCGTCCGTCAGCACTCTGCTTGCTGACTTACTGGATATATTTTTCATCCACATGCTCAATCTCTCCATGGTCTTGTTGGCATCTCTATCGATTCCGCCAGCTATACAATGCTCTGGGAAATCTGCATTCCTCCACCTCCAGCCTTTCGTTTGTCTCCCACTTCCTTTGCCATATTAGTGCGGGCCACGTCTTCAGCCATCTCAACCCTAAGTGCTGGAATTCCTTTCCTAAACTCTCCACCCTCTCCCCTGAAGAACATCCATTAAATCACTGATGTTGACCAAGCTTTTGGCCACCCGTCCTTATTCCCCTTTTTAGCTTAGTGTCAATTTTAATCTGATCCTGTGAAGCGGGTTGAGAATTCTTAAAGATGTTGTATAATTGCAGACTATTGTTTATGGGTTATGTGAAGCAAATAAGTTTTCCCTCTCCCAAATTCTCTCAGTAAGACTCTTCAGACAGTTTGTACAGGGCAGGAACCATCATCTCCAAAAAGACTTAAATCGTTGGAATTCTTATAAAAATGAAGTTACCTATTTTCCCAGTTTTGAAAACAATAGGACAATGGTTACCTTTGTAATATACTTGATGTTTTCTCTTTCCTGACATATTTGCAGAAGTTCCCTCATGGACCTAAGTAAATGAACAATCATATGTAATGGGGACAAGTGAAAGAATACAGTTAAAGAATTTAGTTTGTAAACTAAAGTGTGAAAACCAGCTCATTTCATCTTTATAAGTGATAGATTCTGTGTAAAAAAAACATTAATTTCAATCGCTAGCTTTAACATCAGCATAACATTTTGGTGCTGACCTTATGCTCACTCCAGGATTATCTTCATGACCCATCATTGTGTAAGTCTTTCCTGAGCCTGTCTGACCATAAGCTACAATACAGACATTATAGCCATCTACACAAGATGCGATGATGGGACGTGTTCCTTCAAACAACTGCTCCTAAAATATTCCAACAACAAATTCAGGCATTAGATAAATGATTATGTTATTAATCCTTCTGAATAATCTCAGATGCATTTTAGATATTTTTCTTTGTGCCAGAAGCTAACTGAGATGAAAGTGAGACATTTATTGTAGACGCCAGCAATTGGTCCTGTTGTGACTGCAAAGAGGGGCTGAATTTTGCCAACCCTGTGGAAATGGTCTTCAAGGCAAGAGAGATGGTAGGACTTTGAGAGAGAAACCCAATGTTTCCTGCTACCATGGTATGATGGTGTTAAAAATACAGATCACTTTAAAAATATGCCAGATCCTGAATCAGTGTGAATTGAAAGCAGGTAGTGTTTCTTGAAACTTGTATTGAAGAGTTTTGCCCCAGAGATGCTTCTGGACAGGGAGGGGATCCAAATGGGAAGAGGGCAGGACTGGCAGCTGAATATTCCAGGGTACAAGTGTTTTAGGCGAGACAGAGGAGGGGCCAAAAGAGATGGGGGAGTAGCGGTATTGGTTGGAGAGCATATTACAGCGGTGCAGAGGGAGGACAATTCGGAGGAGTCGTGTAGCGAGTCACTCTGGGTGGAGCTTAGAAACAGGAAAGGCGCAGTCACTATGTTGGGGGTGTACTACAGGCCCCCCAACAGCCCAAGGGAAGTGGAAGAATGGATATGTCAGGAGATACTGGATAGGTGCAGGAAATATAGGGTTGTTGTAGTGGGAGACTTCAATTTCCCTGGTATAGACTGGAAATCGCTGAGGGCAGGGACTCTGGATGGGGAGGAATTTGTAAAATGTGTACAGGAGGGTTCGTTGGAACAATATGTGGACAGCCCGACTAGAGAGGGGGCTATACTGGACCTGGTACTGGGGAATGAGCCCGGTCAGGTCTTCAAAGTTTTGGTTGGGGAACATGTGGCAAATAGTGACCACAATTCTGTTAGCTTTAGGATAGTGATGGAAAAGGATGAGTGGTGTCCCAAGGGTAAGGTGTTGGATTGGGGAAAGGCTAACTTTATTGGGATCAGGCAGAAATTGGCAGCTCTTGATTGGGAGAGGTTGTTTGAGGGTAAATCCACATCTGGTATGTGGCAGTCTTTTAAGGAACGGTTGTTAGGGCTACAGGACAAGCATGTGCCTGTAAAAAAGAAGGATAGGAAGGGTAGGATTAGAGAACCGTGGATAACCAGGGAAATTGAGGGACTGGTCAAAAGGAAAGGAGAGGCGTATGTTAGGTCCAAGCAGCTAAAAACGGAGGGAGCTCTGGAGGAGTACAATGAAAGTAGGAAAATACTCAAACGGGGAATTAGAAGAGCAAAAAGGGGTCACGAAATGTTCTTGGCAGACAGGATTAAGGAGAATCCCAAGGCATTTTATTCATATGTTAGGAACAAAAGGGTTGTTAGGGAAAAAATTGGACCTCTCAGGGACAAAAGTGGGGACTTATGCTTGGAGCCCAAAGAAGTAGGGGAGATCCTAAATGAATACTTTGCGTCGGTATTCACAAAGGAGAGGGATGTGTTGACTGGGAGTGTCTCGGAGGGGAGTGTTGAACCGTTGGAGAAAATCTCCATTACAAAGGAGGAGGTGTTAGGTTTGTTAGAGAATATAAAGACTGACAAATCCCCAGGGCCTGATGGAATCTATCCAAGGCTGCTCAGGGAGACAAGAGGTGAAATCGTTGGGCCTCTGACGCAAATCTTTGTCTCGTCACTGGACACAGGTGAGGTCCCAGAGGATTGGAGGATAGCCAATGTGGTCCCGTTATTTAAGAAGGGTAGGAAGGATAACCCGGGTAATTATAGGCCGGTGAGCTTGACGTCCGTGGTGGGGAAGTTGTTGGAGAAGGTTCTTAGAGATAGGATGTATGCGCAGTTAGAAAGGAATAAACTCATTAACGATAGTCAGCATGGTTTTGTGAGAGGGAGGTCATGCCTCACTAACCTGGTGGTGTTTTTTGAAGAAGTGACCAAAATGGTTGACGAAGGAAGGGCCGTGGATGTTGTCTATATGGACTTTAGTAAAGCGTTTGACAAAGTCCCTCATGGTAGGCTAGTGAAAAAGGTTGGATCCCATGGGATAAAGGGGGAGGTGGCTAGATGGGTGGAGAACTGGCTTGGTCATAGAAGACAGAGGGTGGTAGTGGAAGGGTCTTTTTCCGGCTGGAGGCCTGTGACTAGTGGTGTACCGCAGGGCTCTGTATTGGGACCTCTGCTGTTTGTGATTTATATAAATGATCTGGAAGAAGGAGTAACTGGGGTGATCAGTAAGTTTGCGGACGACACAAAACTGGCAGGACTTGCAGATAGTGAGGAACATTGTCAGAGGCTACAGAAGGATATAGACAGGCTGGAAATTTGGGCAAGGAAATGGCAGATGGAGTTCAATCCTGATAAATGCGAAGTGATGCATTTTGGTGGGAATAATGTAGGGAGGAGCTACACGATAAATGGAAGAACCATAAAGGGTGTAGAGACGCAGAGGGACCTGGGTGTGCAAGTCCACAGATCTTTGAAGGTGACGTCACAGGTGGAGAAGGTGGTGAAGAAGGCATATGGCATGCTTGCCTTTATAGGACGGGGCATAGAGTATAAGAGTTGGGGTCTGATGTTGCAGATGTATAGAACGTTGGTTCGGCCGCATTTGGAATACTGCGTCCAGTTCTGGTCGGCACACTACCAGAAGGACGTGGAGGCTTTGGAGAGAGTACAGAGGAGGTTTACCAGGATGTTGCCTGGTATGGAGGGGCTTGGTTATGCGGAGAGATTGGGGAAACTGGGGTTGTTCTCCTTGGAAAGACGGAGGATGAGGGGAGACTTAATAGAGGTGTATAAAATTATGAAAGGCATAGATAGGGTGAACGGTGGGAAGCTTTTCCCCGGGTCGGTGGTGACGTTCACGAGGGGTCATAGGTTCAAGGTGAAGGGGGGGAGGTTTAACACAGATATCAGAAGGACATATTTCACACAGAGGGTCGTGGGGGCCTGGAATGTGTTGCCGGGCAAGGTGGTGGAGGCGGACACACTGGGAACGTTTAAGACTTATCTAGACAGCTATATGAATGGTGTGGGAATGGAGGGATACAAAAGAGTGGTCTAGTCTGGACCAGGGAGCGGCGCGGGCTAATTGTTCCTTGTTTCTCGTTTCAAGGCTTCATTCTATGATCATCTTGCTGGTGCCAGTACAGAGCGAGACTGCGGATAGTTGGGAACCTGTCTCGGGGGCAGGGAATTCATATGGTGTTCGTGGAAGTGGAAATGACTAGGGTTGGGAAGCATTTCCCGATCAGGGCCATTGTGATCTCCTGGACTCGTTTCGATCGCCTCAGGGGGTCGGAGATGAATTTCCCAGATTTTTTTTTCCCCATATTGGCCCTGGGGTTTTTCACTCTGGGTTTTCGCCTCTCCCTGGAGATCACATGGTCTGGAATGGGGGGGTGGGGGTGAGTTAATAGGTTGTAATGAACAAAGCATCGTAGCTGTGAGGGACAGCTTGGTGGATAGGATATTGGTATGTAGATAGGCTGGAAAATTGGGCGGGGATCCTGGATTCAGGATTCAATCCTGGACCGGGGAGCGGCGCGGGCTTGGAGGGCCGAAGGGCCTGTTCCTGTGCTGTATTGTTCTTTGTTCTTTGTTCTTTGTTCTTTGTTCAGTGGAAACGGGTGTTTGTACTGAACATTAGTATCACAATAAAACTGTTGTGAATCAAGAGAATGTCTTTTCTTGCCTAATTCAATAAATGGATATTCACCTTTGAAACGCTGTATATCAGAGTGGGAATCTCAGCAACAAGACCACTCACTGAGTGGCCAGTTAAGCAACTTAAGTGCCAAATTAAGGACATTTTGTCCATGTTGGAATGGCTCACTGCCACGTGGGGAGATTGCCAGGTAAGCATTCAGAGCTCCCAGCTGGTTCCTGGGACACCCCTCCTTTACAGCCACTTATATGGCCCATGGAACAGAGCATTATGTGCATTGCCTGCCCTTGAGGCTACTGCTGGAATACATCCCCCCTACACCATGATTACTGGGGCCTACCTGCCAGAGACTGGGTGCCTCGGCAAAGAGGCAGCCTCAGCAGTGGTCACTGCTAGCAGTGGTCACTGCTAGCAGTGGTGCCGCTGAGTCTTTTGTTTGTGCTGGCAGATCTGGGAAGCGGGTCACCATCGAGCTCCAGCGGCAGTCTGTTAATTGGTCATCACCAGAAAAACGCCACCCAATTCCCAAAGCACCTTGGCACATGGTCAGCTCCTGATTTTAGTCCCAGTGGCGGAACTTCTTTGATACTGATAAAATTCAGGCCCAGATTTCTGCATATTCGGAATTCATCAGATACAATTCTAAATTTAACAGTCAACTCACCTGTCTAATCTATAAAAAATATAGCTCATGGAATTAAAGGGACTGTAGCAACATGGATATAAAATTAGCTGAGTGGCAGGAAACAAAGAGTGGTCGTTAATGGATGTTTTTCAGACTGACAAAGGTTTGCAATGCTGTTCCACGGGGGTCAATATTGGGACCCCTGTTTTTCCTGATATTTATGAATGATCTAGAGCAGGGAACAATTTCAAAACTTGAAGATACAAAACATGGAAGAAGCATTGTGAAGTATGAGGAGGACAGTGCAGAGCTTCAAAGGGACATAGACAAATTAGTGGAACAGACGTATCGGTGGCGGATGAAGTTCAGTGTGGAGAAATGTGAGGCAATACATATTGGTCAGAAGAACATGGAGCGACAGTATAAGATAAAGAGTGCAACTCTAAAAGGGGTGCAGGAGCACAGGAACCTGGGCATATGCAGATGGGTCAATGGACTCATGTTTCTCTCTCCACAGACGCTGCGACACCTGCTGAGTTAATCGCGCATTTTCTGTTTTTATTTCAGATTTCCAGCATCTGCAGTATTTTGCTTTTATTATATCCTGGGTAGGTATGTTCATAAGTCATTAAAGATTGCAGGGCAGGTTGAGAGAGTGGTTAAGAAAGCATACTGTATCCTAGGTTTCATTAACATGGGCACAAGAGTACAAAAGCAAAGAGGTTATATTGTGCTTGTATAAAACATTAGGTCAACCTCAGCTAGGGTATTGCATACAGTTCTGGGCCACATATTTTAGGAAGGATGTGAAGGCATTGGAGACAGTGCAGAAAAGGTTTCCAAGAATGATTCCAGGGATGAGAAACTTCAGTTATGAAGATAGACTGGTGGAGTTGGAACGCTTTTCTTTGGAGAGGAAATTTGATAGATGGATTCAAAATCATGAGGGAACTGGACAGGGTAGATCAGAGGAAACTGTTCCCATTGGCGTAAGGACTGAGAACATGAAGTCAGAGATTTAAGGTAATTGGTAAAAGAAGCAAAAGCAATATGAGAAAAATCTTTTTCACGCAGTGGGCGGTTAGAGTCTGGAATGTACTGCCTGAGAGTGTGGTGGACACAGGATCAATCAAGGCATTCAAGGGGGAATTAGATGATTATTTGAAAAGAAATATACAGGATTAGAGGGAGAATTGGCAGGAGAGTGGCACCAGGTGAAATGCAGTGAATATGCTCAAATGCTTACTTGGGTGGTTGTAGGAGGATAAACTTTATCAAAGGAGAACACCTTCCGATTTCCATTTTGATTCACTGATATCTCCTCATCCGAGGGAAACTCCAGCAGGGTCTGTGTCCCCGGGTCCTGCCGACAGCAGCAAAATACTCTGATGTTTCCACACAGCTCTTGCAGTTTGTTATAAAGCAATTGTTTTCCCAAAGCTTCCTTCTTACATAAAGAACGTAGGTGTTCAATGTCTTGTGTTGATTGCACCACGATACTTCTTAGCTTCAGTATAGGGTTCACAAGTTGGATTATTAGCTGACTGATCTCAGCCATTTTAAACTTAAATGCGGATCTAAGCTGCCTGGTAGAAATATTTAACTCGTGAGTGATTTTATAAATTTCCTGTAGTTTCTTCCGCTCCAAGAAAGAAGCTGGTGATATTTGGTTCGAACTGGATGTCCTGCTTCTTGTTTTTTGCAAAGCCGTGACTCTATCCAGGGCTTTCTTACGATCAACTTCTAGCTCTGCTATTTTTTCGATCAGGCTCTGAATCGTTTCAGATTGGTGACTTTTCTCCTCCAATAACTCCTTTATTTTCTCTTGGAGGTTCACTACAGCTGTGTTACTGCATTTCAGTTTTTCTTGTAGATCATGAATGATTGCGTCTCTTTCTATTAAATGGCTTGGAATAAATGCATGAAAATGGTTACTGACCATGCTAAATTAACATTGGCATCTGATATCGCATTTATATCACATATAATTATGGCCCAAAGTTTCCTATGGCTGGGCAATTAACGGACCCCACTGTTAATTCGACTTGCCTTTCTCCATTTCATCTTTTGCAAGGGGAGGTAGTGGCACAGTGGTATTGTCACTGGATAATGTAATCCAGCGTAATGCTCTCAGGATGCTGGTTTGATTCCCAGCATGGAAGATTGTGCAATTTGAATCCAATGAAAATCTGGAGTTAAAGGTCTAATGGTGACCATGAAACCATTGTTGTAAAAACCCATTTGTTTTGTCCTTTAGGGAAGGAAATCTGCTATCCTTACACAGTCTGGTCTACATGTGATTACAGATCCACAACAATGTGGTTGACTCTTAAATGTCCCCTGAAATGGCCTAGCAAGCTACTGAGTTCAAGGGTAATTAAGGATGGGCAACAAATGCTGGTCCAGCCAGCCACACCCACCTCCCCAAAATTTTTTTTAAAAATCCAATTCAACCAAATCAAGTCCAATTCAGAGTCTCAACAAGTTGAGACATTCCTGATCCAAGCTGACAAGACGGGGCTCTCACCTCCTGTCTTGGGCTTGATCTACATGATCCAAGCTGATTGGAGTAGGCATTGCACCTCCTCCAAGGCTTGATCTCATTTGCATCTTAGCCAAAAGGCCGAGATGCCGCTTTTAAAAATTGCTTCAAATGAAGCTAAAATGTAACCTATTGATTTCAACCAAGCACAGCATGTGGATGCTACACTTGATCGAAGTTACTGAAAGCACAAGATAAAACTGACACAGTGCCCTCTACATGGCATCCTCTTTCTCTTATCACATTTTTAAAAGGTGCTTAGCCTTGAAAGGACAACTTAACTTTCTGTGGCGAGTTTATTTATCTGCCATACAAGTACAGAAACTGCACGTCAACCTATGCGTTTGGAGTGAGATGCTATTTTCATGAAGCATTAAGAAATTGAAATCAATGCGAATAAGCATAAAACTCACCACTGGTTGAAGTCATACCTAGCATAAAGGAAGGTGGTTGTGGCTGGTGAAGGCCAATCATCTTAGTCCCAGGACAATACTGCACAAGTTCCTCAGGGTAGTGTGATAGGTTAAACCAGCTTGAGGGGCTTTATCCATGACCTTCCTTCCATCACAAGGTGAGAAATTCAGATGTTCACGGCACGGTGTTCAGTACCATTTGCAACATCTCAGATGCTGAAGCAGCACATGCTCAAATGCAACAAGACTTGGACAACATTCAGGCTTCAGCTGATAAGTGACAAGTAACTATTGTGTCACAAAAGTGCCACGCAACGATCGTGGAGATAATCTGTCTCCCCTTGATGTTCAACAGAATTATCATCACCAAATTCCCCCAACATCCTGGGGGTTATCATTGATCCAAACATAACTGCACCAACTATATAAATACTGTGCCTATTGGAGCAGGTCAGAGGCTGGGAATCCAAGTTAGTAACTCACCTCCTGCCTTCCCAAAGCTTCCCCCCCCCCCCCCGCCTCTCCCCCCTCATCTAGAGGACACAAGTCAGGAATGTGATGGAATACATTGTCTTGTATGGATGAGTGCAGCTCCAACCACGCTCAAGAAACTCAACACCACCCAAGGCAAAGCAGTCTGCTTGACTAACACCCCATTCACCACCTTAAATATTCATACCACACATCACCCATACATAATGGCAGCAGTGTGTACCAGTCTTCAGCACTATTATTCCCACAAAACTCAACTCCAAACTCTGTGGCCTCGGCCTCGAATGCAAACCCATGCAGACACGGAGAGAATGTGCAAACTCCACACCCAAGGCTGGAATCAAACCCAGGATCCTGAACTTCCCAACTCACAGACCACAATCAATAAGGATAGGCAACAAACCTCCTCCACGATCATCTTCAACACCAGTGCCCCACAAGGCTGTGGTCTCAGCCCCCTACTGTAGTCCTTATACACTATGACTGTGTGGCCAAATTCCCCTCCAACTCGATTTTCAAGTTTGCTGACGACACCACCGTAGTGGGTCGGATCTCAAACAATGACGAGACAGAGTACAGGAATGAGATAGAGAATCTGGTGAACTAGTGCGGCAACAATAATCTTTCCCTCAACGTCAACATAATGAAGAAGATTGTCATCGACTTCAGGAAGCACAAAGGAGAACATGCCCCTGTCTACATCAATGGGGACAAAGTAGAAAGGGTTGAGAGCTTCACATTTTTAGGTATTCAGATCACCAACCTGTCCTGGTCCCCCTATGCCGACACCATAGTTAAGAAAGCCCACCAACGCCTCTACTTTCTCAGAAGACTAAGGAAATTTGTCATGTCAGTTACGACTCTCACCATCTTTTACAGATGCGCCCTAGAAAGCATTTTTTCTGGTTGTATCACAGCTTGATATGGCGCCTGCTCTGCCCAAGACCGCAAGGAACTACAAAAGGTCGTGAATGTAGCCCAATCCATCATGCAAACCAGCCTCCCATCCATTGACTCTGTCCACACTTCCTGCTGCCTTGACAAAGCAGTCAGCATAATTAAGGACCCCACGCACCCTGGACATTCTCTCTTCCACCTTCTTCCTTCGGGAAAAAGGTACAAAAGCCTGAGGTCACGTACCAACCGACTCAAGAACAGCTTCTTCCCTGCTGCTGTCAGACTTTTGAATGGACTTACTTTGCATTAAGTTGATCTTTCTCTACACCTTAGCTATGACTGTAACACTACATTTTGCACTCTCTCGTTTCCTTCTCTATGATCAGTATGTTTTGTCTGTATCGTGTGCAAGAAACAATACTTTTCATTGTATGTTCATACATGTGACAATAATAAATCAAATCTACAAGATACACCACACTAAGCCTCCTTCAACAGAATTTTCCAAACCTGCAACATCTACCACCTCAAAGGACAATTTAGCATGGCCAATCCACCCAACCTGCACACCTTTGGTCTGTGGGAGGAAACCGGAGCACCCGGAGGAAACCCATGCAGACACGGAGAGAAAGTGCAAACTCCACACCCAAGGCTGGAATCAAACCCAGGTCCCTGACTCTGTGAGGCAGCAGTACTAACCACTGTGCCACCATGTCACCCTTTTATTCTAGTTTTATTTTTCAGCCATTTTATCAAATGGTTATCTTTAGTAATAAAATGGATGTACATTGACATCAATGGCCTTGATTGTACCTGAATACTGGCTCTCATATGGGTGGGCAGCTATATGCGCACAACAATATGAAAAATGTAGACAGTTCATTTCAATGAGTGAGGTGAATACCAGCCCTACTTGACCTGCTTATTGGTTCCGTGTCTGTTTAGGGAGGTGGGAAATTAGGCCAAAACACTTAAAATCAGCCAGCACCTCATAAAGAAGTGCTGCATTCTGATTACATGCAGCAGGGAAAATTTGCAACTTCAAGATATACATAGATGGCACGCAGGCTCTCTGATGTAGCATTAGAGCCTAAATCCAGCAGTGACCCGGGCCATCTTCAAGTTCATCTGGAGATCAACGATGGATCGTGTCCAGAGGGAGGTGATGCACAAACCTCCAGAGAACGGAGGGAAAAACGTTCCCAACGCCGCCCTCATCCTGATGGCCACCTTTGTGTGCGGCTGCATCAAGCTGTGTGTAGATCCTCGGTACAGTAACAGCAAGTGCCACTATTTTTCGAGGTTCTACCTGTCCCAAGTGTTGTGGAGGATGGGTCTGGCCACATTGCCGCGGAACGCTCCAAGTAGTTGGACCGTACCGCAGCACCTGTCCTTCGTGGAGAAATTCTTCCGGAAACACACCTTTGACCACATGGCTATCAAGCAGTGGTCAGCACGTAATGTCCTTGAGGCCCTGAGAGAAAAGGAGACGGCAGATCCTGTCGGATGGTTCCCTGAGCGGACTGTCAATGTCATTTGGCAGAATGCCTCATCACCAGAACTCACAAACAAGCACCAAGACCTGGCTTGGCTGGTGGTGAGAAGGGCACTCCCCGTCAGATCCTTTATGCACGCCCGAGGTCTCAACCTCACCGCACGCTGCCCTCGAAGCGGCTGCGGGGCTGATGAGACGGTCGCACACCTCCTTGTGGAATGTGCCTTTGCAAAGAAGGTCTGGAGTGAGATGCAGTGGTATTTGTCGCGGTTCGTCCCGAGCAGCTCGGTGACGCAGGACTCTGAGCTCTACGGGCTGTTTCCGGGGACGCACACCGAGACAAATATCAACTGCTGCTGGAGGGTCATCAACTCGGTGAAGGACGCGCTTTGGTCCGCCCGAAACCTGCTGATCTTCCAGCTGAAAGAATTGTCCTCAACCGAGTGTTGCAGACTGGCTCATTCCAAGGTCCAGGACTACGTGCTCAGGGACGCGCTCAAGCTTGGGGCAGCCGCCGCCAAGGCACAATGGGGAAAGGCCACCGTGTAAAGCGTCTCAACCGAGGCAGACCGAGGGCCGGGTAACTGCAGAATACCCTTGGCCTGCGTAACTGTGTGCCAACCTGAAAAATAACGGCACACAGTAAACTCTGACACATGTATATAGTTTTAAGAAATGAAATGTAACGAAATGTAATGTTTTTGTAAATAAGCACTGTATTGTACTGTAAAAATGATTCTTTTTTGCACTGTTTATGACTTTTGGATCTGTCATTTTGCAATGTTTTATTGGAGAGTTTTTTTTTTGTGAATAAAGTATATTTTTGAAATTAAAAAAAAAATTAGAGCCTAAATCCAGGCAATAGGCAGCAATTTGGAGATTCTGTTCCTCCTTCAGTGGGACGGGAAAGGATTGCAGAAAGTCAGGCAAAATCTCTGCCACCAATGGAAAGAGGTCACTGACAAGGTAAATGCCAAGAGCTTAGCTCCCAAGACATGGTCACAATGCTAGAACATGTTCAGTCACCTGAGCACAGTTATCAGGTAAGAATCTTACCTACTCTCCTCAAACCTGCAGTCTCCCCTCCATTCCCACTACTCTCAGGCACTCATTGCACCATACTTCACTCCATTTCCTTCTTCTCCTACTCACACTTTCTGCACTTCTTTTTCTCACTGCAACTGTAACCTTTGCTTACACACCCTTTGCATCTTGTGCACAATGTATGAAGTATTGGACCCTGACAGGCACATTCTCAAAATGGATCAGAGATGTCGTGAGCGCGCTCCCCCCGCCCTCCCCTCGAGCTTGCAGATGGAATTGTGCAGCAAATGGCAGGAATCATCAGAGGCTGAGTTTGCTCGCACACCCTTCCCCTTCTGAAGGAGGACATACTGGTCATCATGGGGAAGATGGTGAAGGGGGAAGATTCATGGCATGGAATGGCAAGTGGCAAAGTTGAAGGAGATGTTGTGCAGGGTTTCTGCACACTTTATCCCTTTCCTTTCTCATCTTTCGTTTTACACAGTACATGATATGCTTTCTGCAACCACTCATTGTTCTCTGCTCTGCCTTCATACTAAAAGCTCACAATTTTCCTTTCTCTCATTGCAGGTGCTGAAATGTTGAATTCCCTGTATTACTTCAGTAACATAGGCACAACCCTCTTGAAGATGCAGCACTATTTGATCTGTCTCTAGCAAACAGCAGCTCAGAAAAGGGCCCTACATAATGTTTAGAAGGCGGGTTAGATGAGGTGGCCAGTCACTGGCCGCTAGTGTGCAGGAACTATGGTGTTGTCTAGAAAGGCATAGGAGCATCTGCTACAGGGTATGATCACATACTAGCTCACCAGACGAGGCTTCTAATGCTACTTTGAGGTCCCAAATCCTAAACAGGACTTAGGGGGCAGCATGGAGGAGATTCTGTCCAAAATGAATGAAACTTCATGAAGATGATGTTGACGTCTATCATGTTGAAACCTCTACTGATAGTTTCCAGGAGAGCTCACATTGGTGTCATGAAAATTCAGATGATAGCCATCTTAGCTGTGACGACCAGCGTCAACAGAGGCTTCCAGATTGTCACATCACTCCTGTACTCCATTCAAGCACACAACTGTATGTGTGATAAGGTACAGTCCCAGAAGAGTAATCTTGACTCCATGGGAGAGGAAGTCACTGTCCCTTTTCAGGATGACAATACGCCCGCACTCCCACCATCACTGTGCAATGCCCTTGACAGCTAGGTGGATCAAATTGCCCTGGCTCACAGTGAGTGGCTGGGGTCTGCAGTCAGGCCCACAAGGTTTGAGGTCACCAGTCACAGCCATCTAAAATCCACAGCTATCTTTTCACTGAGGCTCTAGCAACTGGGGGTACACTTCATAGGAGCACTTACTGTAAGTAACCAAACACCAAGACAAGCTGATAATGGATTGCTCAAGGGCATCTTAATAATACCTTTCAAATATTACACGCAAATAGATTAGAAATGTAGGAATAAACTGTTCTCTTCAGCTTGGAGGCTGGATTCTACAGGCCACTGTATTCCACACTTGAAATTGTAAGGGCAACAACAACTCTTAAAAAATGACACCCAGAAATAAAATGTCAGTATTTTGACCATTTGATCAGAGCTAAAAAGCTACAGAGATCTTCTCTAGAGGGCAAGTGGAGGGCAGCAGGAAGAGGGTCAACCTAGGCATAGTTGGCTGATGGATGTCACAGTGTGGCTGTAGATGAGCTACAGTGGATGTGTGAGGATGGTACAAGACAGACAAGCCTGACATACAATGACTGCTGGTCTCCTGGTAGGAATAGCTACACAGCAACAACAGCGGTAGTGAGGATGGTGTTAATAAGGATTGCTGAGCTAGGTAGTGGGGATTTTTTTTATTCATTCATGGGATGTGGGTGTCACTGACAAGACCAGCATTCATTGCCCTTCCTTAATTGGCCTTAAGAAGGTGGTGGTGAGGTGCCTTCTTTAAGCGCTGCAGTCCATGTGATGTAGGTACACCCACGCGAAGCAATCTTGGATGAGCTCTGACAGCTAGGAACACGTGTGTTTGAATACTGCTCATGCTTTGCCTCCTCTTCATACTGCTCTACTTCTGTTTCCGACTCCCCCACCTTCTGGTTTTCCTCCACGTCTTGCTGGCAAGTGCTGATTCCTGTTGTGCAGCCACAAATCAGGATATATGTACAGATCAGGTTGTACAGAACTCATCCTGAACATTCCAGGCAGCAGAAGTGATAATAGAGCAAGTCACAGATTATGAAATCTGACTTTATAACACTGCGTGCCCGAAATGGCAAGTGGCCCATCAGAATCAGGTATCTCTTTTCCAGTAACAACAACTTTCAGTCAACCTGTTTCTGCAGTACAAGCAAAGAGCTAATTATTTGTATTTTGGTTGATTATTAATGTGGTTGAAGGCAAATAATTCATTATAATAAATATATAGAGAAAAGCATAAGGGACACCATAATTACAGTCTCGCAAATAAAACATCATGCTTTCAATCTTTACCTAAAGTGAGCAGTAAAGGGATGCTTATCCGATAACTATTTATTTAAAATAATTCTTAAACATGCACAAATGATGATGATTATTTTCATTATTGTTCCTTTGTCATTCAACTGACTATGAAACTGAAGATTAACTCACAGCAATAAATGAATATTATTGAATCCTATTAGAAATGGAAATTCATAAAATTTGAGCAAACAATCACATTTTATATAGGTGGGTTAGTAAGATGTATTTATTTTTGATTTGGGAATTTAATTACCAAATTTCATGAACCTTCATTATATTAATTGGATACACCTGGACTTTTACTGAAATTTTGAATAAGAGGCAATAATAATTGTGAATACAAACAAATAAAATATTTGGATGTTTCCCATCGGCTTACTCTTTGCTAAATGGATATTTGCTTAGGTACAACTGCAATGTCTTTACCGGTAACCGTTTGCTTCTTTGTAGTCCCTTTGGCTTCTGAATGGTATCAACAAACTGTTGCCAAAGATTGCCAAGAAAATGGAAATGACTTCCTCTGCATCATAGTTACACTGTCGAAGGGCTGCAGTCACTTCTCGATGATCAGTTAGGCTTGGAATTCCTCGCTAAAATAAAAATTAAGATAGCAAATTTTAATTCTAAGATGCTCATAGTCTTTTTCCTGAACACACATAGGGATTGGAAAGGGGAATTGAAAACTGGAGGGCATAGGTTTAAGGTGAGAGGGGAAAGATTTAAAATGGACTGAGGGGCAACTCCTTCACAAAGAGGGTGGTGCGTATATGGAATGAGCTGCCAGAGAGTGTGGTTGAGGCAGGTGCAATAGCAACATTTAAAAAGCATTTGGATAAGCACATGATTGGGAAAGGATTAGAGGGATATAGGCCAAACACAGGCAATTGCGACTAGAGAGGGACCGGTTGGGCCGAAGGGCCTGTTTCTGTGCTGTATTGCTCTATGACTCTATGACTCACATTCTTCTCACGTTCTTTTAGAACCTACCTTTCAATAACTTAGACGTGTATAATGCGTACAGAGTCATGATACTGCATTGCAATAAATTATTGGATGAGTATGGCAACTAAAATGATTGCTGCTCAATTTCAAACACATTATTGGAACATTAGATATGGTAAGTATCACAATGCTAAAAGCTGCTACCACGACAATGATAGAATACATTCAACTATAACAAGTTAGGCTGAGTGTCGTCTGAAAAGGCAATTTAATAATTATAAGAATTTTTAGCTCCAGTGGAATGGAGTGTTGCATCTTGGGAGTTTGGGCATGAAAATCGATAGTCCTGGCGGATTTTATCTCCATTAAAGTTAATGAATAGAAAATCCTGCATTCATAGAGTAAGTTTCACAGAGGGACATGTTCCAAGGCATTTCACAAGGAAATCCATTGTGGAGAAGTTGAAAGAAGTGATGAGTTTTTTTCATTTTAACTGATCATTTTCGTATCGGGGATACTTAAGGGAACCTCAACTGTCGCACTTTATAGCATTATTGGTGGCTAATATATTAATATCTAGAGGACTGGAGTATAAGGACGCAGAAGTTATGCTGCAGCTGTATAAAACCCTGGTTAGATCCCACTTGGAGTACTGTGAGCAAATCTGGGCACCACACCTTAGGAAAGATATATTGGCCTTGGAAGGAGTGCAACGTAAATTTACAAGAATGATACTTGGACTTCATGGGTTTAATTATGAGGAGAGATCATACAAATTAGACTTGGTTTTCTCTAGAATTTAGAAGGATAAGGGGTGATCAAAGTCTTCAAGATATTAACAGGAAAAGACTAGGTAGATAAAGCTAAACTAGTTCCACAGGTTGGAGTTTCTAGAACTAGGAGGTATATTCTAAAAATTAGGGCCAGATCATTCAGGAGAGATATTAGGAAGCATGGTGGCACAATGGTTAGCCCTCCTGGCTTGAGTCACTGTCTGTGCGGAGTCTGCAAATTGTCTGTCTGGGTTTCCTCCAGGTGCTCTGATTTCCTTCAACAATCTGAAAGATGTGCTGATTAGGTACATTGGCCATGCCAAATTTTCCCTCAGTGCACCCAAACAGGTGCCGGCGTGTGGTGACGAGGGAATTTTCACAGTAACTTCATTGCAATGGTAACATAAGCCTACTTTGGACGCTAATAAATACACTTAAACTTAAAACTTGTACACAAAAAAGGGTGACAGAGGCTTGTAACTTCTTCCACAAATGGCAGTTAATGTGAGATCAGTTGCTATCTTTAAATCTGAGACAGATCATTCTTTTGTCAAACAAAGGTATTAAGGGATATGGGTCAAAGGTAGGTATATGAAGTTAGGCCACAGATCAGCCATAATCTTATTAAATGGCAGAACAGGCTACTCCTGTTCCTATGTCCATAATGAGGCATTGTTGTAGTGCATTAATTATGACATTGGATTTCTAATTATCCAGAATCAAATGAAATTATAAATAAATTCTTGCAATATTTCATGAAAACATGCAATCCAATAGATACTTACCTTCAACAATAAGTTGTGGTTAAGAAGGCGTATGGAATACAGGCCTTCATCAATAGAGGAATTGAGTTTAGAAATCGGGAGATAATGCTGCAGCTGTATAGGACCCTGCTCAGACCCCACCTGGAGTACTGTGCCCAGTTCTGGTCGCCTCATTACAGAAAGGATGTGGAAGCCATAGAAAGGGTGCAGAGGAGATTAACAAGGATGTTGCCTGAATTAGGTGGCATGCCTTATGAGGATAGGTTGAGAGAGCTAGGTCTTTTCTCCTTGGAGAGGCGAAGGATGAGAGGTGACCTGATAGAGGTGTATAAGATGTTGAGGGGCATTGATAGAGTGGATTCTCAGAGGCTTTTACCCAGGGCTGAAATAGTTGCCACAAGAGGTCACAGGTTTAGGGTGCTGGGGAGTAGGTACAGAGGAGATGTTAGGGGTAAGTTTTTCACTCAGAGGATGGTGGGTGCGTGGAATCGGCTGCTGGTAGTGGTGGTGGAGGCAGATTCGATAGGGTCTTTTAAGAGACTTTTGGATAAGTTCATGGAAGTTAGTAAGATAGAGGGTTATAGGTAAGCCTAGTAGGTAGGAACATGTTCGGCGCAACTTGTGGGCCGAAGGGCCTGTTTGTCCTGTAGCTTTTCTATGTTCTACGTCTCTCAACACCAGGTTAAAGTCCTACAGGCTTATTTGGAATCACGAGCTTTCGGAGCGCTGCCCCTTCATCAGGTGAGTGGAGAGTTAGGTTCACAAACACGGCATATATAGACAGACACAATTGCAAGATAATGGTTAGCATGCAAGTCTTTACAGGTAATCAAGTCTTTACAGGTAGACAATGCAAGTGGAGAAAGGGATATTCACAGGTTAAAGAGGCATGAATTGTCTTAATCCAGGACATTTAGTAAGCAAAGTCATACTACATGTAATCCCCACCATTTGGCCTGGGCTTGCAAAATCCTGCTAACTGTCCTGGTTTGAGACAATTCACACCTCTTTAACCTGTGCTTAACCCTCTCTCCACTCGTATTGTCTGTACCTGTAAAGACTTGATTACATTCCAACCATTATCTTGCAAATGTGTCTCTGTCTATATATGTTGTGTTTGTGAACCCAAATCTCCACTCACCTGAGGAAGGAGCAGCACTCCGAAAACTCATGATTCCAAATAAACCTGTTGGACTTTAACCTGGTGTTGTGAGACTACTTACTGTGCCTACCCCAGTCCAACGCCGGCATCTCCACATCATAGCTACCTTCAACAAGGAATGAATTTTAAATTAATAAATAGATTAAAATATTAAAAGGTACTTTGCAATGTAACTCCAGAGACAGGCAGCAATTCCTTTGATGTTTTCCTTATAATGATGATGCCTTTTAAAAATAACTTTGAGTTGAATAGGCTTATTACTAAAAGCAACACAGGACTGAGAGATTCACACTTGGTACTGCCATTGTGCTTTCAATAAATTAGATGTGTTGCTCACCGTTACTTGTTCCACACGTCTTCTGATGAAATCCAAATTCATTTCCCACTGCAATGGCAAGATAAGCCAAGCTCCACAATCTGTATCGAAGTATTTACAAACATTTGTTTTCTCCTACGAGAAATATAGAAAATGGGTACACCTGAAACTTTCAATTGGATAAGGCAGTTCAGTTTCAAGTATTTATTCAGCTTCCGGCTGGTAAAATTTCAGCAATATTAGGACTCATGAAATAAACATAATTTTACTTCAAATATGTACGTCATGACCATTCCTTTCCCTGGAACCCAGAGATCTCCAGCTCGCTCATCATCCACGAAATAAAATGTATCCGGGTTTGATTTATTCCTGTTGTTGACTGAACTTGTCGCTATCTGCAATAAAATAATTTCATCATTATTAACACTCCAGGCACAGAGCTTGGATATGAGAGAAAGTCAGCAATTTGGACATGTGCCCGCAAAGAATTTCCAGACAATTGTGTTTAAGGTTTGTTTATTTGTGCTGCAAGACACGGAGAGCGCTTCCTGCACATGCACAGACGCAGTGTTAGTGCCTGTGACGTTACTGATAGCACTGAAATGAATAAAATAACCTGCATTAAAGTGGAAAGTCAGAAAAGGAAACCCAACATTGCTCTGGTTTCTCCCCACTCCCTTTGATGTCCCACCCCCTGCTCCCGCCCATAGCCCATCGCTGCTCCCAATGCTGCTGCTTCTGCAATCCTTGCGAGCCGGTAAAATAGGTGGAAAATTGGGTTTGTCCTCTGTTTCTCGACGATGTCCTGCAAGAGGGGGTAGGGGGAGTGATGGTGGGAGTAATCCCAGTAAACTGATCGGGGCACCTGTGCAATGGTGCCCCTAGAGCTCAGCAGCCATCTTCATAGGCAAGCGGAGGTTCCACCACCCTCCCAATGGCTACATTCGCATTACAGCTTCTGTATTGCACGGAGTGCCGTAAATCCCCATTACTTATCCCCATTCGACACTTCTGAGTTTTTGGTGAAAAAATTCCGCCCCATATGTATACATTTTTGAAATTGCTACTTTGAGTGATGCAATTAAATACTCTGTGATTGGTTGCCTTAATTGACGTGGCCCTCTCACATTTGGAAACACTGCTGTGGCCTGTGTCAACAAAGGACAGTAAGAGTTTTAACAACACCAGGTTAAAATCCAACAGGTTTATTTGGTAGCAAATGCCATTAGGTTTCGGAGTGCTGCTCCTTCGTCAGATGGAGTGGACATCTGCTCATAAACAAGGCATACAGAGACACAAACTCAACTTACAGAATACTGATTAGAATGCGAATCTTTACAGCTAATCAAGTCTTAAAGATACAGACAATGTGAGTGGAGAGAGCATTAGGCACAGGTTAAAGAAATGTGTATTGTCTCCAGACAGGACAGCCAGTGAGATTCTGCAGGTCCAGGCAAGCTGTGGGGGTTACCGATAATGTGACATGAACCCAAGATCCCGCTTGGGGCCATCCTCATGTGTGCGGAACTTGGCTATCAGTTTCTGCTCAGCGACTCTGCGCTGTCGTGTGTCGTGAAGGCCGCCTTGGAGAACGCTTACCCGAAGAACAGAGGCCAAATGCCCGTGACCGCTGAAGTGCTCCCCCACAGGAAGAGAACAGTCTTGCCTGGTAATTGTCGAGCAGTGTTCATTCATCCGTTGTCGTAGCATCTGCATAGTTTCCCCAATGTACCATGCCTCGGGACATCTTTTCCTGCAGCGTATCAGGTAGACAACGTTGGCCGAGTTGCAAGAGTAGGTACCGTGTACCTGGTAGATGGTGTTCTCATGTGGGATGATGGCATCCGTGTCGATGATCCGGCACGTCTTGCAGAGGTTGCTGTGGCAGGGTTGTGTGGTGTCATGGTCACTGTTCTCCTGAAGGCTGGGTAGTTTGCTTCAGGAGAACAGTGACCACGACACCACACAACCCTGCCACAGCAACCTATGCAAGACATGCCGGATCATCGACACGGATGCCATCATCTCACATGAGAACACCATCTACCAGGTACACGGTACCTACTCTTGCAACTCGGCCAACATTGTCTACCTGATACGCTGCAGGGAAGGATGTCCCGAGGCATGGGACATTGGGGAAACTATGCAGACGCTACGACAACAGATGAATGAACACCGCTCGACAATCACCAGGCAAGACTGTTCTCTTCTGTGGGGGAGCACTTCAGCGGTCATGGGTATTCGGCCTCTGTTCTTTGGGTAAGCGTTCTCCAAGGCAGCCTTCACGACACATGACAGCGCAGAGTCGCTGAGCAGACACTGATAGCCAAGTTCCGCACACATGAGGACGGCCTCAACCGGGATCTTGGGTTCATGTCACATTATCGGTAACCCCCACAGCTTGCCTGGACCTGCAGAATCTCACTGGCTGTCCTGTCTGGAGACAATACACATTTCTTTAACCTGTGCCTAATGCTCTCTCCACTCACATTGTCTGTATCTTTAAGACTTGATTAGCTGTAAAGATTCACATTCTAATCAGTATTCTGTAAGTTGAGTTTGTGTCTCTGTATGCCTTGTTTATGAGCAGATATCCATTCCATCTGACGAAGGAGCAGCGCTCCGAAAGCTAATGGCATTTGCTACCAAATAAACCTGTTGGACTTTAACCTGGTGTTGTTAAAACTCTTACTGTGTTTACCCCAGTCCAACGCCGGCATCTCCACATCAACAAAGGACAACAGGAAACAATGCATTTCTTCTTATGAAGTCACAAATGACTGGAAATACATTTTTCCATATGATCCCATCTTTTAGCTCTCATAGTTTTAGACAAAGTTATTCTAATCCCCGTGATAGTTTGATCAGAAAATTTTCAATGTGTCATTGGATACAAGAAGCTTGCTCACCCAGGTTGTGTAGGTTTACTGGCATAATGCCACAGGAAAATCAGCCTTAATATTTTCACAAAGCAAATTTGAAATACTCGTCTTTACTGTGAGTTTATTTAGTGTGTTTTAGAATATGATATGAGTCGTGTATTATATTAGAAATCACCACGTTGAATTATTATTTCATTTCACGGAAAAGTCAGGTCACCTGCTGTAACATTCGTTGAGCAAGTTTCATTAAAATAATTTTGTTAGTTCAGTATCCAAGTTTATTATCACTGCAGGAAACATTGGGCATGTTTTCTGATGGCAGAACCCGCTCACCATTGGCTGCCGGCGGGATCTTCCTGTTCCACTGATGCCTACGGCATTTTGCACGGCACGCCCATCCCACTGCCAGGGAGCCGGCCGCAGGAAGTTGCCTTCGGTGGGACTGGAAGATGCCACCAGCAGGATGGAGCAGAAGATCCTGTCAGCTGGAAGGGCTGGAAAATCCTGTGCAATGATATAGACTTAAGGGGCAATTACGAGGAAAAGGCAATTCCAGTCGCAGAAATTTTAAATACTGCCATTATCATTCATTACTCTGCATGTTCATAATTAACACTTACTTCTGTGAACTAATATTGTTACAAATATCCCAGGTTTAATAACTGTTCCGTACCTCGTGCAATGTGTTGATGAATTTTCCTTGTTTATACCACTTTTTTGGAAAAGGCACAAATTCCTATTAATAAAGACACAAGCACGTTTTCAGGTCCAGGAATATACACATTAGTGATTTTATGAATATAAAAAGATATGTGGATTAGTACTGTAAAAAAATAAATAAATAGCATGTTGGCACAGTGGTTAGCACTGTTGCCTCACAGCGCCAAGGACCTGGGTTCAATTCCAGCCTCTGCCTGTGTGAAGTTTGTACATTCTCCCCATGTCTGCGTGGGTTTCCTCCGGGTGCTCCGGTTTCCTCCCACACCCCAAAGATGTACAGGTTAGGTTGATTGGCCATGCTAAATTGTCCCTTAGTGTCAGGGGGATTAGCAGGGTAAATAAGTGGGGTTAGGGGCATAGGGCCTGGGTGCAGACTCGATGAACCAAATGGCCTCCTTCTGCACTGTAGTGTTTCTATGATTCTACTATAGTACCACACTTTTGTCCAGGTGAATGGGGACATTACTAGTGTGTGCAAGTTTTATTCTGTGTGCAAAGACTATGACTGTATCTGTGGGGAAGCAGTTTGTGAAGGTTCCATTCTCAGTTTGCACTGCCACTTGTATAATCTTCCCTCATCCAGAACAGAGAAATTCTTTTCCCAACAATAATGACAACATGGGATTTAAACCTTCAAGATAGCAGGAATTATTACATTATTTTTTAACAATCTATTTTACAAATAAACAAGAAATAGGCATCTGCTAATTGCTTATTCCTTGCAACCAATCCTTCTGTGCGCATGGTGGTGAGCTGGTTGAAGTATTCTATGTGCTTATTGCTAATGTGACTAAATATTCTGATTTCCAAATACAGTATCCATTTAGGACAATATATAGGATATACTGGGCTGAATTATATGAGGCACAAGATTCCCTAAACCACCCCCTCCCCCCCAATCCTGCTAAAATGTCTAGCGGGGTGGATGGGAGGGGCATGGGAGGAGCGATGCGGGGGCCCACTTAATAGGCTGCAGGTGGGACTGTGGTCCTTTTGGGACAGGAGGTTCTGCCTTGGAGAGGTGACGGCACACCAGAGGCTATCGCTTCGGGACAATGGCATGCGCCATTGGATCAAGATTTGGGTACGTGTCTGGTCATCCACTGGGTACCAAGCTAGCAGGTTCCAGCAAAGGGGGTAAGTGAGGGTGGGGAGCAAGAATGAGGGGAAGACAACAAGCTGGGAGGGCCTTCCCAATGGACCCAGAACTCTCCCTCTCTGCCCACCACCAGCCCACACATGGAAACTTGCTAGGCTGGCTACCTGATTTGGACTTCTCCCGCCGCCAGTTAAACGCTGGCAGAGGTGGGATGAGACCCGTGAGAGGATATTAATTTCTCACTGCTTAACGATACCGCCACCTCTCCACCACTGCTGGTATAGTTCTGGGATTGGGCGGTGGGTGGTTGTGGAGGCAAGCAGGTTGGCAGCAGGCAATCAATCCGTGAGCTGGATTTAATGAATACCCCCCCTCAAATCCACTAAAGGAGAGTAAAACGCAGCTGATTTTATGATTTATGTGCCTACCAGACATGTGCCTAGGAATAGATTAGATTCCAAACTACTTCCCACCTTTGTTTCATCCAAGTAAAGCTTGATGTTATTTTGTGTGATGCAAGTGTAGAGAGTACCATCATTGTGAAGGAAATTCTCAAATGTCAAGGTTGATCCATCTACTTCTGGGTTGTTGCTTTCGGAAGAATGGACCTTCAACAGAATCAAAAACAGTCACTTGTACTTTGTAATTCAAAGTCATGTTGTAACTCAGGCTGGAATTCTCTGCTTCACCCACTGCTGGGATTTTTCGGTCCCGCTGCTGTAAATGGAGATTTGGCTGAACGTCAAATTCTCCGTTCTCGCTGGCAGCGGTCGTGGGGCATGCGAGACAGGAGAATTCTGGCCTAATTTTCAAATAATCTTTTAGAATCATAGCCCTAGCCTAACAAAATAAAAGAATGTATTTCTATCTTGAAACAAACTAAAGTGACAGATTACAAAAAATCATAGGCTGTTTCGGGCAAGATTCTTCAGGTCTATAACTAAGTTTTTCATCATGGTGTTTTTTTCAGTTTAATTAATAAAATAATGAAGGAAATGACAATAAAAGGTTTTCAATAGGGCATTTTTTGCAAATGCATCTTGATTAGCCCAGTCTCAATATTTCCTCACAGGACAATCCTGTCATCTCAGCAACCAGTCCAGTGAACATTCGTTATATTCCCTCTATGGCAAGTATTTCCTTCCTTAAGTAATGGTATTGAAACTGTACACAATACTCCAGATGTGGTCTCACCAAGGCTCTGTATAATTGCAGTAAGAAACCTTTACACCTATACTCAGGTCTTGTGGCACAGTGGGTAGCATCTCTGTCTCTGAGCCTGAAGTTCTGAGTTCACGTCCCAAGGAAAGCACATTCATAATGTGGTCAAACAGACTGAATTTGTCAACCTGCAAATCCTCCCAAACACGCTGGCAATAAGATTGGGGGAGACTTCTGGTCAGCCATGCTTGATGTGGATTGGCACTCCTCAACCTATAAACCCCTGGCGAGAGACTAGCAACCTGTTCTGGGAATAACAAACTATGGAACAGGTGAAAGTCTGCCTTAGAGCACCACGAGGTGCGGGAAGAGAATTGGAATTGAACTTCTGTACTCAAGTCCTCTTGGAATTAAGGTCAACATACCATTTGCCTTCCTAATTGCTTGCTGCACTTGCATCTTGGTTTTCAATGACCCATGAGTAACAACAGCCTATGGATATCAAGACTTTCCAATCTTTCCCCAGTTAAGAAATACTCTGTATTTCCTACCAAAGAGGACAACTTCACATTTTTCCACGTTATATTCCAGCTACCATGTCCTTGTCCACTCACCGTCTAAAGCTCGAAGTCTCTTTGCATCCTCCTCACAATTCACATTCCCGCTTAGTTTTATGTCATAAGCAAACTTGGAAATATTACATTTAGGCCCCAAATCCAATTCATTGGATAAGGGAAAAGGCTGAGGTTTCTCCAGCATTACTTTTGCGACTCGCATTCACCTCCTGTCCCTGACCACTAACTAGACTTTCATTAGTCCCAAACTAGGGGTCAAAGTGTCCAGGTAACTCTTCCCTCACTGATGCCCTGCAATGCCTGCACCTCAAACTCCAACTAAACAACTCTGAGTTGAACTTGCTCAAGATGCAGACACTTCCTGCAGGTGTTTGGGGTCCATGATGCTTTGTATAAACTCCCATATGCAGTGCAGGCACCTCTTGAAGATTTCAAGGGCTCTGTCAAAATAACCAGAGAAAGTTTAGGATCATTATTTTTCTCTCTCTAATTAACCTTTACTTCATGCTTGAGCTTCATCCATTTGATATTGCCAATGGCCAGTATAACTGAGCTTTGACACATGCAGTGCAAGAAGGCTCACTATTGCAATGTCACCGCACCCCTCACCTGAGCCTTAATCTGGTACCCATGTCCCTCACCTGAGATTCAATCTGGTATCCCAGGCTCTGCCCCTCATCCTGAGCCTCAATCTTGTACCCATAGATTTCATAGGTTTTTTCATACAAATCACTACAGTGCAGAAGCAGGCCATTCAGCCCATCAAGCCTGTACCCACTCTCTCCGATACAGCATCTTACCCAGATGTTACCCCAAGTATTTACGCCACTAATCCCCCTAACCTACACATTTTGGGACACTAAGGGGCAATTTTAGCATGGCCAATCAACTTACCCTGCACATCTTTGGACAGTGGGAGGAAACCGGAGCATCTGGAGGAAACCCACACAGACCCGGCGGGGGGGGGGGGGGGGGGGGGGGGGGGGGGTGGGGGCGGGAGATGTGCAAACTCCACACAGACAGTTCCCCCAAGGCCGAAACTGAACCCGGGTCCCTGGCGCTGTGAGGCAGCAGGTTTACCCACTTTGCCACATTGCCGCCCTTCCCTGAGCCTCAATCTGGTATCCCTGGCCCAGCCCCTCACCTGAGCTTCAATCTGGTACTCCTGCCCCTCATCCAAAACTCAGTCTGGTACCCATGCCTTTCACCTAAAGTTTGATCTGGTGCCCATCACCAGCAAGACCTTTCACATTAAGTAAAAAATCTTCACACACCAATGCCTCGCAAAGGAGGCCTTAGACAAACGGTGGCAGAAGACAAGCCCATAATTTTTCAGATGCCAGTCTATAGATCCTCTTAGATCAGAACAATGAGAGTGGATGTTAGACTGATGGTCACTAGTGTCGTGCAGAAGGAGGTGGCAGTGCCATTGAGAACCATTGGGGTGTGGCAGTGCAGGTTTAATAGTAGCCTGACCTCATTCCTTTAGACATTTCTGTTTATCTCGATTAGGAAAGCAAACAGGGGAATTTTCAAGATGAAACCTATTCTGCTGTGTGGTTATCCCTATTGTGTCTGGGGTTAACAATGCACTGGTGGCCAGGGGAGCACTCTGGCAGCTTAGTGCAGTTCAGCAACTGCCAAAAGCAACAAAGAAAGACAAGATACATACAGGCAATGTAGGTGACCTGCCATGACTTGTCTAAACGTTCAGAAGTTTTGCAAGATGATGACACAAAATTGCTTAATTATCTGCATAAATTGTAGCCTTGTGAGGGGTTACACAATGAAATCTCGGTGGGAAAGGGCAATTCTAAATCTTGACAGTGGGCCCTAACTTCTGCAATAGCAATGGAACTCACACACTGTCAGTCCTTTGTAACATTTATGCCAATTAGTACTAAATTCCGAGCTGCTTCATTTTATGGACTCGTATATTTGAACTTGGGTTAAGTCAGATTAATTTGTTACACAAACCTTAAGTATCAACAGAAAGAGAAGTTTTTCTTTCCTAAACCACTGAACCCTGAGGTGCAGATATTAAAGCAAAATTTGTCAGTGTTATATTGCCCTCCGACATCCAGGCTCATGTTCCCTGTTTATCAACATAGTGAAGTGCAATTACGTTGGTCTTTGTCATTAGTCACAATGAACTAATTAATCCATGCGTCAGAACCTCCTCATGTTTTCTCTCTCTTAGGATCTGAACTGATCTAGGGACTGGCACATGGACTGAATTTATTGAGGAGGCACAAAGATGTGGAAGTCAAACTCTGACCAGGAACAAGTCAACAAACCAGTATTAACATTTTAAAAATCAGTAACTGAAGCGGAATTAAGGATTCTTTTTATTTTTTCTATTGCAAACATATTTGTCATTGATATTAATACAGCATTTAGCAACTTATTAAAAGATGTGAGGTTATTAGAGTGGTTACAGTTCCTGCTGATGGCCTCTGTCCATTCTGCAGATTCTGTGTAATTCTATGCATTTTCCCCCCCACTTTACTTACATTTACACATGTCTCTGCTGTGCTGTGAACACATTGGTACAACTGCTCAATTTCCTCTTGCTCCTCATCTTCTTCCACATTGTAGTGCCCTTCACTTACTTTAGGGCTATGCTGATCTCCTCTGATCTGCTCATATGTTTGCATCCTCCAATTCATATCAGTCTTATCACCGTTTTTCAAAGCCCTTGCTTCACTGGACCTATTCTCGCTGGAGCAGTGTGATGATGCCAACTTATCCTCAACAGTAAGAAGCGCATCCTGTGGCTTAATTGCTCGAGGTTTTGTTGTTGCGTTCCCCATGATCATTGACTTTTCAAACGAGGTTTACTTGCAAACTGCTTTGGCCAATCTGCAGGAGACATTGATACAACATCACTTACGGTTTAATCTTAAGAAATTTCGAAAACCACCACCCTTTTGAGCAACTTTTCAAACCATGCACCTTTTCAGACATGATGTGGAGATGCCGGCGTTGGACTGGGGTGAACACAGTAAGAAGTCTCAACACCAGGTTAAAGTCCAACAGGTTTATTTGGTAGCAAACCTGTTGGACTTTAACCTGGTGTTGTGAGACTTTTCAGACAACCATGGAAAACAATTCAAAAGGTATTTCCCAGATTGCTCTTGCAGAGAACAGGAATGAGGAGGATGGGCCGAATTGCCTCATTTTGAGCTGTAATTCTATGATTCGGTGTCTCAATATGAGTCTGTCCCCAAAATGTACACCGTGGGAGTGTTTTCTGGTATACAAAATAATTAAAGGATTAATTATGTCAATTTCTATGGATGGTGAGGGATATTTCCCTTGGAGCACCAATACTGTGCTTTAAAATGTTAGTTTCTAAACCATTGTGTCATTCAAATTCTGCACCTGCCTATGAATTTATTTGATGTTTTTTTTCTTTGCCATTTTAGTTCGTTGAAAAACCTTGAAGTAGCTTCAAGAAATCTTATCCGTTACCTGTCCACATACGAGTACTCATGCTGCTAGTTGCAAAGTGTGAACCATACAGATCCATCTCTACAATGTGAGAAGTATGAATTCACTTCCAGGAATCCCCATGTCAAATATCGGACAGAACGCTGTGTGACTTTAGCTTGTCATTGAGATGTAACTGGTATAAAGTTGATCCTTGTTGTTACTTGTACCAATATGTTAAAAAGATGTGGGCCCAACACTTAACAGATGCCTAAAATACACCCAAATACTAAAATCCATTATAGTCAACAGCACCAAATTGTGTTTTTGAACCATATCACTCAAAATTCAAACTGTGTATATCCATTGCCCTTCCTTAGAACATTAACCTTACCTTTCCAGAATGTCGGTTTTCAGCGTTACTTATGAGATTTCTCTTCTGTTTGTTCTTCGTTTACCATTGTTCAGATTGTGAGACTGGTAAAAACACACTGAGAACATGATATTTAACAGCTTCAGTTGTTCAGAGAGACATTGACGTGATTTATTTCACTGCTGATTGTTTTTCCCCTTTCCCAGCGTCATCCTGAGCATTGGGATTGGAGAGGTCAGTCGCCTTGGTGCTTGAGGTAAAGGAGCTCCCCTGAGACGCAGGGAGAGCAAAACTTGGCCAAGGAGACAGGGCCAACAGAGAGCAAGTGTGCAACAGGAGAGCAATCAGTGAGCTAAACAAACAGCGACAGGTACAATACAAATTTTTAAAAATACACACCGGGGGTTAGCCAATAGCCTTTTTGCTGTATATTAAATAGTAATCATTAGGATACAAGCACTGACAATGAATTGAAAATTGGTAAACTGCCAGTCAGGATGAAATTTTGTGTGAGTACAAAGCAGTTAGGATTGTGAATGAACTCTCCCCCCAAAGATGCTGCAAAACCTGCTGGGTATTTCAAGCATTTTTGCTTTTAATTCTTCACTCTCTCTGCCTCCTCTCATTGCCAATTTCATAGGCTAGTTACCAACATCTCTTTAGTCACTAAGTCTGCTGTGTGGTACTTTATCAAGTGCCTTTTTAAAGTCGTTATATATAGTATCCACTGGATCTACCTGGTTCAATCTTTCTGTTATTTCATCAAATGATTCAATCGGGTTGGTCAGACAGATTTTCCTTTAATAATAAATCTGTGATGATTGTCCCTTAGTAATCCATGCTTCACTAGGCGATATTTGTGGTGAACCACTGTTACTACATGTATGTGCCTGGACACACCCATGCTGCACCTGGCCCGAGACTCCTCCCTTTCCACCTGAGACCCCTCCCTTTCCACCCAGAGTGGGGTATAAAGGTGATGGTCCCTCCTCCTCGCCTCAGTCTAGACTAGGTCTGCTACAAGGGTGTGCTCCTGTTCTCTGTGAATAAAAGCCTATTAGTTTCCCTCACTCACAGGAGTCTTCGTGTCGTAATTGATAGTGCATCAATAATTAATACAAGAATCCCTACAGTGCAGAGGGAGGCCATTCCACCTATCAACCCGTTTAAGTTATAAAGAGAGGTTGGATAGGCTTGGGTTGTTTTCTCTGGAGCAGAGAAGTCTGAAGGGCGACCTGATTGAGGGGTTCAAGATTATGAGGGGCATGGACAGGATGGATAGGGAGCAGCTGTTTCCCTTAGTGAAGGGTCAGTTACAAGGGGACACACGTTAAGAGTGAGGGGTGGGAGGTTTAGGGGGGATTTGAAAAAAACTTTTTTACTCAGAGTGGTGATGGTCTGGAATGCACTGCCTGGGAGGGCGGTGGAGGTGGGATGCCTCACATCCTTTAAAAAGTACCTGGATGAGTACTTGGCACACCATAACATTCAAGGTTATGGACCAAGTGCTGGCAAGTGGGATTAGGTGGGCAGGTCAGGGCCTTTCATGCGTGTGTACAGTCTCGATGGACCAAAGGGCCTCTTCTGCACTGTAGGATTCTGTGTAGTCGGCACCGACTCTCCTAAAGACCATTTCACCCTATCCCCATAACCCCACACATTTACCCCACTAATCCCCCTAACCCACACATCTTGACACAAAGAACAAAGAAAAGTACAGCACAGGAACAGGCCCTTCAGCCCACCGAACCTGTGCCGATCATGCTGCCTGAACTAAACTAAAAAAAAACCTCTGCCCTTACTTGGTCTGTATCCCTCTATTTCCTCTCTATTCATGTACCCATCCAGATGTCTCTTAAATATTGCTAATGTGTCTGTTTCCACCACCACCTCTGGCAGCGGGTTCTAGGCACCCACTACTCTCTGCATGAAAAGCTTTCCCTGCACATCTCCCTTAAACTTTCCTCCTCTCACCTTGAACCTGTGCCCCCTTGTAATTGACACTTCCACCCTTGGAAAAAACATCTGACCATCCGCCCTGTCTATGCCTCTCAATTTTGTAGACCTCTATCAGGTCTCCCCTCAGCCTTTGTCTTTCCAGTTGATCAACCTCTCCTCATAGCCAACATCCTTGAGACCAAACATCCAGGAGAACCTTCTTTACACTCTCTCCAAAGCTTCCTCGTCCTTCTGGTAGTGTGGTGACCAGAACTGCACGCAATACTCCAAATGCAGCCTAACCAAGATTTTATATAGCTGCAACATGATTTCCCAACTCTTGTAGCCAATGCCCCGGCTGATGAAGGCAAGCATGCCACATGCCTTCTTAATCACCTTGGCCACTTGTGTTCCCACTTGTAGGGAGCTGTGGACCTGCATGCCCAGATCTCTTTGTCGGTTAAACTACAAAGTGTTCCTAAGAGTTCTGCCATTTACAGTATAATTCATACCTAAAGTTGATTCTCCAAAATGCATCACCTCACATTTGTCTGGATTAAACTCCATCTGCCATTTTTGTACCCAAGTCTCCAATCTATCTGTACCTGTATCCTCTGACAAAGACATACTATGGGGCAATTTAGCATGGCCAATCCACCTAATCTTTGGCCTGTGGTAGGAAACTGGAGCACCTGTAGGAAACTCACGCACGCAGGAGAATGTACAAATCTTATCCTTAACAATGGTTTTGAGTAGTTTTCTCACCACAGACTTTTGACTGATTGGCATTTGCTTATCAGGTTTATCCCTCGCCCATTTTTTAAACAAGGTTTGTAATATTTACACTCCTCCAGGCTGTTAGCACCACTCGACTTTCTAAGGGGGATTGAAAGACTGATCAGAACTACACCCGAGCTTCCCTCAGCAACCTCAGATGAATCCCGTCTGATTTGGGTGACTTGTAAACTTTGCTTGAAGCCAAATTATTTTGTGTCTCTTGAAGTGAGACAATTAGGCTTAGTATTAAAACATATACACAAATACATTAGTAACCTTGGAGTAGACTCAAGGGGCGAGTTGAGATGCATGACATTCTTAAGGTGAACAATATTAACTACTCACACCTGTGGAAATATGAAGGAGATAAAGGAAATTTAATTCCAGATAGGCTGGGGAGGTGATGTACTGAATAGCTCACTGATTAGGCCAAAGAAACTAGGTGATTAATATATTCAGCCATTTGTGGCTGTTTAATGAGATCCGATCGTGATTAGGGGCCCTTAACAAGGTCTGACATTCATGTTTGGAAGTAAGAATTATAAAGTGATGTTGCAACTGGAAAATTTTGAGAAGTTTCCCTTGGTTGACTTAGGAATTTCCCTCGAGCAATCTTGACTAAAAGTGTTTTACTTACTTGATCCTCACAAACTCTAGTGTGTGTATTTTTCTTCACAACACTCCTTTCATTTTTAAAAAATTTCTATCCAATACCCCTAGTCCCCCTCCACCATTTGTAATAGTAACATTGTTGTCTTCAGTGTCAGTCGATGCTCATTTGGTAGTGCTTTCAATTCTAAGTTAGAAGCTTCTAGGCTCAATTTCCTCCCCAGGACTTGAGCACTAAAATCTCTCTTGGGCAATCCTGAGGAAGTGCTGTAATGATGGAGGTGCTGTCTTATGGATAAGATGTTAAATCAAGGCCCTGTCTGCTCTTTCAGGTGGACTTGAAAGATCCACTAACTAAATTTGGAAGAAGAGCAGGAGATTTATCCCTGGTGTCCTGGCTAATATTTATCCCTCAACCAACGTCACAAAAAACAGATTCCCTGGTCCTTACCACATTACTGTTTGTAAGAATTTTGTCATGCACAAATTGATTTCCACACTTCCTCTCAGACAACAATGACTACACTTCAAAAGTACTCACTGGGGGTGATTCTCCCATCCACTGTACTGACTTTTTAGTGCAGCGGGCCGGGAGATTTGAGCGGCGGCCGATTCACGCTGGACGTCCGGGCCTCTGCGCGTCTCCCAGCCTATGTTTTTTGGCGTCGATGGGTCCACACTGAAAAATCAGCGTAACGGATGCGTTTACATACCTTAACATCTAATTAATGGGTCTACGACTCAAATCTTCGCCCCCGCTAGCGTCTCCCCCCACGACATCACGCTGGCAGGGATTACAACAGTTGTATAAAGGTTGAGACCTGGCATGGCAGCGTTAAACAGGAGTAAGTAGTAAAGCTAGCTTACACTCATTTCATCTTCACTCCCTTTTTTTTTAGTTGTCCTCTGCTTGCTTTTAAAGGCTTCCCAATCCTCTGGCTTCCCACTAATCCTTGCCACTTGGTGTGTTTTTTCTTTTGCTTTTATGCTGTCCTTGACTTCCCTCATCAGCCATGGATGCCTCGTCCTCCCCTTAGCATGTTTCCTCCTCCTTGGGATGAATTTCTGTTGTGCCTCCCAAATAACCCCCCAAAACTCCTGCCATTGCTGTTCCACTGTCTTCCCTGCGAGGCTCCCTTTCCAATGAACTCTGGCCAGCTCATCCATCATGTCTTTGTAGTTACCTTTATTTAATTGTAATCCCATTACATCTGATTCCAGCTTCTCCCTCTCAAACTGCAGGGTAAATTCTATCATATTGTGGTCACTGCTCCCTAAGGTTTCCTTCAGCTTAAGTTCCCTAATCAAGTCTGCCTCATTACACATCATCAAATCCAGAATAGCCTGTTCCCTAGTAGGCTCTGTCACAAGCTGCTCCAAAAAAACATCTCTTAGACATTCCACAGATTCCTTTTCTTGGGATCCACTACCTACCTGATTTTCCCAGTCCACCTGCATATTGAAGTCCCCCATGATTATTGTAACATTGCCTTTTTTATATGCCTTTTCTATCTCCTAATTTATTTTCTGCCCCACATCCTGACTACTGCCAGGGGGCCTGTACATAACTCCCATAAGGGTGATTCCTCAACTCTACCCACAGAGATTCTATGTCTTCTGATCCTGTATCACTTCTTGCTATCGATTTGACTTGATTCCTTACTAACAATGCAACCCCACCCCCTTTGCCCATCTGCCTGTCCTTCCGATAGGTCACATATCCTTGGATATTTAAATCCCATCCCTGATCCCCTTGCAGCCATGTCTCTGTGATGCCCACAACATCGTACCGGCCAATTTCAATGTGCGCAACAAGCTCATTTACCTTGTTCCGTATACTGCGCGCATTTAGGTACAACACCCTCAGTCCTGCATTGACCTCCTCCCTTCTCATGCTTGTCACCTTTTTTGCTCTGCCTGAGGTTAGATTCCTGCCACCTTCTATGCTCTCTGTTCTATTACGTGGTCTGGAAACTTTACTAACCTCTCCTGAGCCCTCAGCTCCATTAACCTGCACTTCTACCCTCTCCTTTAACTTTGATTTTCTAATTCTCCATACAAATGAACCCTCCCCCCCAAACTATTTAGTTTAAAGCCCTATCTACACGATTCGCCAGGACTCTGGTCCCAGCACGATTCAGATGAAAGCTGTCCCATCGGAACAGGTTCCCTCTTCCCCAATACTGGTTCCAATGTCCCTTGAATTCAAACCCATTCCTCCCACACCAATCTTTGAGCAACGCATTTGCCTCCTTAATCTTATTGACCCTGTGCCACTTAGCTCGTGACTCAGGTAGTAATCCAGAGATTATTACCTTTTTGGTTCTGCTTTTTAATTTAGCTCCTAGCTGTTCATACTCCCTGAGCAGAACCTTTGTTCCTGTTCTATCTATGTCATTGGTACCTACATGGACCACGACAACTGGATCCTTACCCTCCCACTCCAAGTTCCTCTGCAGCCCAGATGAGATATCACGAACCCGAGCACCAGGCAGGCAACAGAACCTTCGGGATTCTCGATCCTGGTCACAGAACAGTGTCAATGCCCCTAACTATACTATCCCTTATTATGACTACATTTCTTTTTTCTCCCCCCACTTGAACGGCTCCCTGTACCACGGTGCCGTGGTCAGTTTGCTCATCCTCCCTGCAGTACCCGTTCCCATCCACACAGGGAGCAAGAATCTCAAACCTGTTGGACAAGGTCAGGGACTGAGGCTCCTGCAACCATACCTCCTGGATCCCTCTACCTGCCTCACTCGCAGCCACATCCTCCTGTCCCTGACCACTGGCTGAATTCAAGGTATTTAATCTAAGGGGTGTGACTGCCTCCTGGAACACAGTGTCCAGGTTTCCCTCCCCCCTCCCCACCTTCCCCCCCCTCCCCCTCCCCCCCTTCCCCCCCCTCCCCCCTCCCCCCCTTCCCCCCCCCCCTCCCCCCTCCCCCTCCCCCTCCCCCTCTCTGATTTGTTGCAGCTTCCGAAGCTCAGAATCCAGGTCATTCACCCTGAGCTGGAGTTCTTCAAGCAACCAACACTTACTACAGACATGCTCACTGGGAACCACAATGGGGTCCACCAGCTCCCACATCATGCATGAACAACACATCATCTGGCCCTATTTTAATTAATTTTTAATTTGGGTTTTAATTTTTAAAAAAATATCTCCTTATTACCTCAGTCTCAACAAAATGTCTAACCAGTAATTTAAATGGGTTTTCAAATTTAGTACAGCTCCCTGTTAGCCAATCAAATCACAGCCTCCTGTGATGTCACTTTTAAGTTTTTTAAAATCCAAACTCATTGTCAGTTTCAGAGAATCAAGAGTAACACTTACTTACCAATCAGCACTCTCCCTTGTAGCTTCTGCTGCCTATTTCATCCAACTCCAAAAGCACTCCTCACAGTCAGGCAGCACTCACTGTGCAGTCAGAGCAGCACTGTGAGGCCTTTATTTTTATAGGCACAACGTACAAGGCCCTGGAACTGATTTTAACTAGTTGTACAAACAACCAGCCAAGTTCAGTTGAGAGCTGACTCAGCTGATTCCTGTTGTAGGAAGGCACTAAAGTGCAGCTTTTAACTTCCCAAATAAGAACTAATTTAGCTCAGCCTGAAAGTAAGTTTAATGACTACTTATCTCCTTATAACTTACCACTTGAACTTCCTGTTTTCACCCAACTCCAAAAGCACTCCTCTCAGCCAGGTAGCACTCACCATGCAGTCAGGGCAGCACTCTGAGGCCTCTGTTTTTATAGGCAATATTCAATATCCTGATCCCCCTCCCCCCATATCCCTTGATCCCTTTAGCCCCAAGAGCTATATGTAATTTCTTCTTGAAATCAGACAATGTTTTGGCCTCAACTACTTTCTGTGGTAGTGAATTCCACACATTCACCACCATCTGGATGAATAATTTTCTGCTCACCTCCGTTCTAAATGTTCGGTGGTTTGGCCAAATTGCCCCGGGGTGTCCCAAGATGTGTAGGTTAGGGGGATTAGCAGATTAAGTACATGGCATTACGGGAAAGGGCCTGGTTGGGATCCTCACACTGAGAGTTGGTGCAGAATCAATGGTCCATATGGCCTCCTTCTGCACTGTAGGGATTCTATGATTAGAAAGGACTGTTACTGATTCAATGTAATATTTGATTTATTATTGTCACATGTATTAGTATATCATGATTGTTTCTTGCGCGCTATACAGACAAAACATACCATGCATAAAGAGAGGGTGCAGAATGTGGTGTTACAGTCATATCTAGGGTGTAGAGAAGGATCAACTTAATTGCAACAAATTCTGTGAAAGATGTGGGTGACATAGTGGCACAGTGGTTTGCACTGCTGTCTCACAGCGCCAGAGACCAAGGTTCGATTCCTGGCTTGGGTCACCGTCTGCGCGGAGTCTGCACGTTATCCCCTTGTCTGAGCGGGTTTCCTCCGCGGATTCCAGTTTCCTCCCCCAGTCTGAAAGACGTGCTGGTTAGGTGCATTAGCCATGCTAACTTCTCCCTCAGTGTACCTGAACAGGCGCCAGAGTGTGACGACTAGGGGATTTTTCACAGTAACTTCATTGCAGTGTTAATGTAAGCCTACTTGTGACATGAATAAAATAAACTTGAAAATAAATCTTTGGACTGTGGGAGGAAACTGGAACACCTGGAGGATACCCACGCAGACATGGAGTGTGCAAACTCCACACAGACGGTCACCCGAGGCCGGAATCGAACCCAGGTCCCTGGCGCTGTGAGGCAGCAGTGCTGACCACTGTCCCACCGACAAATAATAAAGAAAAAAAAGACATGGGCTTAATTTAACATATTTATTGCAACAAATTTTGTGGAAGATCTCTTCTCTTCTGGTTTTGGAAAGTGATGATGTGAAGATGCCGGCGTTGGACTGGGGTAAACACAGTAAGAAGTTTAACAACACCAGGTTAAAGTCCAACAGGTTTATTTGGTAGCAAACGCCACTAGCTTTCGGAGCGCTGCTCCTTCGTCAGGTGAGTGGGAGATCCGCTAACAAACAGCAAACAGGGCATATAAAGACACAAACTCAATTTACAGAATAATGAATGGAATGCGAGTCTGTACAGCTAATCAAGTCTGTCTGTACGTTTAAGACTTGATTAGTTGTAAAGACTCGCATTCCAATCATTATTCTGTAAATTGAGTTTCTTTCTATGCCCATTGAGCTCCCACTCACCTGACGAAGGGGCAGTGCTCCGAAAGCTAGTGGCGTTTGCTACCAAATAAACCTGGTGGACTTTAACCTGGAGTTGTTAAAACTCTTTCTTTGGAAAGTGACCCATAGTCACACCATGGGGAGGTCAATACAATGACACGTCTCCCAGGATGGTTACTTTGCGCCAACGTGTCAGTAGCAGCTGGTCCGCATTGAGGGACAGCTCGCCGCTGATTGGCTGGGCGCGGGCACCGCCCCTCGCGTTTCAATTGACGTAACGCCGTCACGTCGCCGTGCGTCAGGACGCTGATATAAAGGGCGAGGCGGGCAGTCCTGACGCTGACTCTGGTTAATGCAGAGGTAAAATGAGTCGTCTGGGTTCGTCGCCATTCACCGGGATTCCTTACTACTACTTCTTATTGCCGTGTGGTGATTCACATCTGGTTCCTGAAAGACGCTACAGTAAAAAGTGCTCTTCAATCGGCTGATCGTCGAACGTTGACCGAGCGACATTTGATTACAATCCGCGCCGTGTCAGTCCCCCCCGGAGGGACGGGAAGATGCCGAAGTCCAAGAAGCGGAACAACAAGGGAGGCGGAGGTATGGTGTGGGGGAGGGGAGGAAAGGGCGGCACGGAGCATGCGCGGCGCCGCGCTGCCTTGTGGGAGCTGTAGTTCGCGGCTGGCGGGCTGTCCGCGGCCACGGCCGGCAGGGAGGGCGCGGCGGGACTACATCTCCCAGCGGCCGTGTGGCGCCCATGCCGGCCGGCTCCAGCTGGCTGCGGTGGCCGGGAGTTGGCGGCGTGGGATGATGGTGGTGGTGGTGGAGGAGGCCACGTGTGGTGGTGCCGGCGGCCAGCTGCCGTTCACCGGCGGCCGTCCGGCATAGACTCCGCTTCGGAAGCGGGAAGGGTTCAGCCTGAGTCGGACAGCCCAGCCGGGGGGGCGGGGGGTATTTGGCAAGGCGGGGAGCGACATTTCCAGCAACTCGGGCGCGCTGGTGGCTCCTCCTAGCAACGGCCCTGGGTTTCCCCTCCCTAAACACCTTTTTCTAACACATTATCCTGAAACAGGGTGGCACTGTGGTTAGCACTGCTGCTTCACGACACCAGGGACTTGGATTTCATTCCTGGCTTGGATCACTGTCTGTGTGGAGTCTGCACATTCTCCCCGTGTCTGCGTGGGTATCCTCTGGGTGCTCTGGTTTCCTCCCACCGTCTGAAAGACGTGCTGATTAGGTGTATTGGCCATGCTAAATTATCCCTCCTTGTACCTGAACAACAGGTGCTGGAGTGTGGTGACTAGGGGATTTTCACAGTAAACTTCACTGCAGTGTTAATGTAAGCCTACTTGTGACACTAATAAATAAACTTGAAACTTATTGCTGTCATTTGTGACGATCATTTTTTTCTCCACCTATGGGAATGTCACAACTCTGGCATCTCTCTCTCACCGTTAAGATTGTCAGGTTGACAAGTTTGAAATGTGGCTTCTCTGGCTGGATGATGGCACCCTTCTGAGTCAGAAGGTGGATTCTAGGCTTCCAGCGATAATCTAGTCTGAGGTGCACTGCAGGATGAGTGCCATGGCTAGAAGTCCATCTTCGGGCTGGATATGTTTGCTAGATGTCTGAGTTGGATTCCCTACAGTGCAGAAGGCCATTTAGTCCATTGAGCCTGCACTGATGACAATCCCATCCAGGTCCTATCCCCATAACCTCTTGTTTATCCTGCTGATTCCCATGACACTAAAGGTCAAGTGATTATGACCAATCCACCTAACCTGCTAAGGGACAATGGACTGTAGGGAGAAACCAGAGCACCTGTTGGAAACCCATGCAGGGAGAACATGCAGACACTGCACACAATCTCCCAAGGCTGGAATCGAACCCAGGACCCTGGTGCTGTGAGGCAGCAGTACTAACCACTGTGCCACCATGCCCCCCATCTTCTAGTTGAAAATGTTCAACTTTTGATGAATGCTGAATAAATGCAAGCCTTTCTTTTTCATGGCCAGGGACATCCTCAACCGCCAATTTAAGTAGTTGACTTGTCTTTAGTGAGGGCCCTACAACTGCACCAACCATTGGAGACTATGGTGATGTTTTTTGAGTGATGTTGGTTAAATACTGGCCTGGAGATGGCTAATTCGATGTTCACAGTAAGAAGTTTAACAACACCAGGTTAAAGTCCAAGAGGTTTATTTGGTAGCAAAAGCCCTGCAAGCCCCTTCAGGTGAGTGGGAATTCTGTTCACAAACAGAGCCTATAAAGACACAAACTCAATTTACATGAATAATGGTTGGAATGCGAATACTTACAACTAATCCAGTCTTTAAGAAACAAAACAATGGGAGTGGAGAGAGCATTAAGACAGGCTAAAAAGATGTGTATTGTCTCCAGACAAGACAGCCAGTGAAACTCTGGGGGTTACAAATAGTGTGCCATGAACCCAATATCCCGGTTGAGGCCGTCCTCATGTGTGCGGAACTTGGCTATCAGTTTCTGCTCAGTGACTCTGCGCCGTCATGTGTTGCGAAGGCCGCCTTGGAGAACGCTTACCCGAATATCAGATGCCGATTGCTGTGACCGCTGAAGTGCTCCCCAACAGGAAGAGAACAGTCTTGCCTGGTGATTGTCGGGCGGTGTTCATTCATCCGTTGTCGCAGCGTCTGCATAGTTTCCCCAATGGACCATGCCTCGGGACATCCTTTCTTGCAGCGTATCAGGTAAACAACGTTGGCCGAGTTGCAAGAGTATGTACCGTGTACCTGGTGGATGGTGTTCTGACGTGAGATGATGGCATCTGTGTCGATGATCCGGCACGTCTTGCAGAGGTTGCTGTGGCAGGGTTGTGTGGTGTCATGGTCACTGTTCTCCTGAAGGCTGGGTAGTTTGCTGCGGACAATGGTCTGTTTGAGGTTGTGCGGTTGTTTGAAGGCAAGAAGTGGGGGTGTGGGGATGGCCTTGGCGAGATGTTCGTCTTCCTCAATGACATGTTGAAGGCTCCGGAGGAGATGCTGTAGCTTCTCCGCTCCGGGGAAGTACTGGACAACGAAGGGTACTCTGTCCACTGTGTCCCGTGTTTGTCTTCTGAGGAGGTTGGTGCGGTTTTTCGCTGTGGTGCGTTGGAACTGTTGATTGATGAGTCGAGCGCCTGTTCTTATGAGGGCATCTTTCAGCATCTGGAGGTGTCTGTTGCGATCCTCCTCATCCGAGCAGATCCTGTGTATACGGAGGGCTTGTCCGTAGGGGATGGCTTCTTTAACGTGTTTAGGGTGGAAGCTGGAGAAGTGGAGCATCGTGAGGTTATCCGTGGGCTTGCGGTACAGTGAGGTGCTGAGGTGACCGTCCTTAATGGAGATGCGTGTGTCCAAGAATGCAACCGATTCCGGAGTTGTTCGATGTTCCTGAGTATTGCCAAAGCATATTTTAAACCCATTCAAAAAGTTGGCATGGTTTAGCATCTTATCTGAAATGACGTCAGCAGCACTGAACTACGTTTTCTGCAAAAGATGTGACTCTTGTCTGCAAAATTTGGTCTAGGGTGAAGATATTCCCACTGAAGCACAGCTAACAAACAACTAAGGTGTGGAGGATCTAAGAAATTAGATTCAAAATAATATGGGTGCACAGTGGTTAGGACTGCTACCTGAAAGCATCAGGGACCAAGGTTCGATTGCTGGCTTGGGCCACTGACTGTGTGGAGTTTGTGTTCTCCCTGTGCCTGAGTTTCCCTCCCACTGTCCAAAGGATATGCTGGTTAGGTGCATTGCCATGCTAAATTCTCCCTCAGTGTACCCGAACAGGTGCCAGAGTGTGGTGACTAGGGGATTTTCACAGTAATATGGGGTGAAGTTGGAGGAGAGAGTTCATGCTCAAGTTGTTGAACTCAATGTTAAGTCTGGAAGGCTGTGAATTGTCCAATCAGAAGATGAGGTGCTGTTCCTCCGTATTAGAGTATTGTGTGCAGTTTTGGTCTTTTTCTGAGGAAGGATGTTCTTGCTCTTGAGTGAGTGTAGCGAAGGTTTACCAGGATGATTCTGGGGATGGCAGGACTGATGTATGATGAGAGATTGATTATGTTAGGATTGTTTTTGTTGGCGTTCAGACAAATGAGGGGGATCTCATAGATTTAAAATTCTAACAGATCTAGACAGGGTACATGCAGGGAGGATGTTCCCGATGGTGGGGGAGTCCAGAACCAGGAGTCACAGTCTGAGGATACAAGGTAGACTATTTAGGACAGATGAGACATTTCTTCACCGAGTGGTGAGCCTGTGGAATTCATTATCACAGGAAGTAGTTGATGCCAAAACCTTGAATGTATTTGAGGTGGCTAGATATAGCACTTGGGGCAAATGGGATCAAAGGTTATGGGGAAAAAGCAGGATTAGACTATTGAGTTGGGTGATCAGCCATGATCTTCACGAATGGCGGAGCAAGCTTGAAGGGCCAAAAGACCACCTCCTGCTCCTACCTTCGATGTATCTGTTTACTCCAGTTTGCATTGGGCTTTCCTTGAACATGTGGGAGTCTTTTAAGGAACAGTTGTTAGGGCTGCAGGATAGGCATGTGCCTGTAAACAAAAAAAAAGGAAGGGTAGGATTCGAGAACCGTGGATAACCAGGGAAATTGAGGGATTGGTCAAAAAGAAAAGGTGTACGTTAGGTCCAGGCAACTAAAAACGGAGGGAGCTCTGGAGGAATACAAAAAGTAGGAAAGAACTCAAACGAGGAATTAGAAGGGTAAAAAGGGGTCACGAAATGTCCTTGGCAGACAGGATCAAGGAGAATCCCAAGGCATTTTATTCATACGTTAGGGACAAAAGGGTTGTCAGGGAAAAAACGGACCGCTCGGGGACAAAAGTGGGGAATTATGCTTGGAGCCCAAAGAAGTTGGGGAGATCCTAAATGAATACTTTGCGTCGGTATTCACAAAGGAGAGGGATGTGTTGACTGGGAGTGTCTCGGAGGGGAGTGTTGACCCGTTAGAGAAAATCTCCATTACAAGGGAGGAAGTGTTAGGTTTTTTAGGGAATATAAAGACTGACAAATCCCCAGGGCCTGATGGAATCTATCCAAGGCTGCTCAGGGAGACGAGAGATGAAATCGCTGGGCCTCTGGCACAAATCTTTGTCTCGTCACTGGACACGGGTGAGGTCCCAGAGGATTGGAGGATAGCTAATGTGGTCCTGTTATTTAAGAAGGGTAGGAAGGATAACCTGGGAAATTATAGGTCGGTGAGCTTGACGTCCATGGTAGGGAAGTTGTTGGAGAGGATTCTTAGAGATAGGATATATGCGCATTTAGAAAGGAATAAACTCCTTAACGATAGTGCGAGGGAGGTCATGCCTCACTAACCTGGTGGAGTTTTTTGAAGTGACTAGAATGGTTGACGAGGGAAGGGCTGTGGATGTCGTCTATGTGGACTTTACTAAAGTGTTTGACAAAGTCCCTCATGGTAGGTTGGTGCAAAAGATTGGATCTCATTTGATAAAGGGGGAGGTGGCTAGATGGGTGGAGAACTGGCTTGGTCACAGAAGACAGAGGGTGGTAGTGGAAGGGTCTTTTTCCAGCTGGATGCCTGTGACTAGTGTTCCGCAGGGCTCTGTATTGGGACCTCTGCTGTTTGTGATTTATATAAACGATCTGGAAGAAGGTGTAACTGGGGTGATCAGTAAGTTTGCAGACAACACAAATGGCTGGACTTGCAGATAGTGAGGAACATTGTCAGAGGCTACAGAAGGATATAGATAAGCTGGAAATTTGGGCAAAGAAATGGCAGATGGAGTTCAATCCAGATAAATGCAAAGTGATGCATTTTGGTAGAACTAACGTAGGGGGGAGCTATATGATAAATGGCAGAATCATAAAGGGTGTAGATGCGCAGAGGGACCTGGGTGTGCAAGTCCACAGATCCTTGAAGGTGATGTCACAGGTGAAGAAGGTAGTGAATAAGGCATGTGGCATGTTTGCCTTTGTAGGACGGGGCATAGAGTATAAAAGTTGGGGTCTGATGATGCAGTTGTATAGAACGTTGGTTCGGCCGCATTTGGAATACTGCGTCCAGTTCTGGTCGCCACACTACCAGAAGGACGTGGAGGCTTTGGAGAGAGTGCAGAGGAGGTTTACCAGGATGTTGTCTGGTATGGAGGGGCTTAGTTATGAGGAGAGATTGGGTAAACTGGGGTTGTTCTCACTGGAAAGACAGGATGAGGGGTGACCTAATAGAGGTGTATAAAATTATGAAAGGCATAGATAGGGTGAACGGTGGGAAGCTTTTTCCCAGGTCGGTGGTTACGTTCACATGGGGTCATGGGTTCAAGATGAGGGTGGGGAGGTTTAACACTGATATCAGAAGGATGTATTTTACAGAGGGTGGTGGGGGCCTGGAATGCCGGGCAAGGTGGTGGAGGCGGACACACTGGGAATGTTTAAGACTTATCTAGATAGCCACATGAATTGAGTGGGAATGGAGGGATACAAAAGAATGGTCTAGTTTGGACCAGGGAGCGGCGTGGGCTTGGAGGGCCGAAGGGCCTGTTCCTGTGCTGTTTTGTTCTTTATTGCAACAGGCCAAGGATGGATATGTGGGCATGGCAGCAGGATGATGTGTTTAAATGACAAGCAACAGGAAGGTCTGGATCCTACTTGCGGATGGATCAAAGGTGTTCTGCAAAGCGGTCACTCCATCTGCTTTTGGTCTCTCTGATGTGGACTGCATTAAGAGCAGTAAATGCATTGGACCAGATTAATGGTGGTGCATGTGAAGCACTGTTTCACCTGAAGTGTTGGGTCCTGTGATGGCGAAGAGGTGAAGGGGCAGGTGTTGCATCTTCAATGATTGCAGGGGAAGGTGTGGTGGGTGTGATCGAGGAGTGGATCATGATATACCGGAGGGAACGGTCCCTGTGGAATTCTGACAACTTCACTGTCAACTTCCCCTGCATTTTGGCCAAATTGTTGTTTTTTCCCGTTTGTCCCAAACAACCCCCACTTCCCTGTTTGAGGAATGTAGAACTGGGGAAGTCTCTGGCGACAGGGTGGACCACTTAGGGCTGAGATGAGGAAACATTTCTTCACTCAAAAGCCTAGTGAACCTGTGGAGCTCTCTGCCATGGAAGTCTGTGGAGGCCAAATCACTGGTCAATTCAGGAAAGGAAAAAGGTAATCTTAAATTTTAATGGCATCAAGGATATGGGATAAAGCTGGAATATTTAAGATCAATGATCATGTTAAGTGGCTATGCAGCCTTGAAAGGCCGCATGGCCTACTCCTTGTTTCCATGTTTACTTATCATCAATCATGCCTTGTAAATGCAGGGCTACAAAATGGATAATCTCCTTTTGTCATCTAAATGAGTAATGTGGCAAAAGCACTTGTGCTGCTGCATCAATATGGGTAAGTAATCAGCAAACCAAATTGAATGTTCTAAATGTATTGTTCTGCATTTTTTCACCTTGCTCTTCCTCTGACTATTTCGATTCCTTTCTGGGATTGAGTTGTACCTTGCTGAAGTAGCTGTGTGCTCGGCTCAAAGATGAACCTTGTCATACTAGCACAGATGAGTCTTATGATCTAATCTGACTGCACATATGAACTCTGCAGATGCAAAAAAACCCCAAGGTGATGTGTACCTATGAACAGTATTGATGATCGAAGGATGAAGCTAAAAAGATAACTGATCAGTGGTGTTGAACAACATAGCCAAAATATAATGCAAGTGGGGAAATCATACCAAAACAATAGTCCTCCAGTCAGACAAGTTCTAGTTGCCAAGTCAGATTCCTCACCTCCCTCGGTGAGGAAGGGTAGGAGAAACTGTGTTGCAATTGCTATATTACTCCACTATCAACATCCTGGAGATTACTGTTAAGCAGAAATTGAACTGGAGCAGACATGTGAAAACTGGCTACAAGAGCAGGTCAGAGGTGAGGAATTCTGTGGAGAGTAACTTTCTGCCTGACTCCCCAAAACATGTCCACCTGCAAGGCACAAATGTGGAGTGGAATTGAATACACTCCACTTATCTGGGTGAGTGGAGCTTCAACAGCACAAGCTTGATGCCATCTAGAACAAAGCTGCCATTTGGTTGGCACCTTATCCACCTTCAACATTCATTCCCATGACTTAAAAAGTGGCAGTATGTGTACCACCTACGAGATGCATTGCAGCAACTCACCAAGGCTTCTTTGATTGCATCTTCCAAACCCATGAATTCTTAGCACCTCAAAAGACACCAGCAGCAGATGCATGGGTTCACCACAACCTACAAGCTTTCCATCCAAGCCACCAGAAACAAAAATCCTGGAGCTCCCTTTTATAACAGCACTGTGGGTGCTGCCTGTACCTGCAGTGATTCAGTTGGGGATGGACATTGAATGCTGGCATAGCCAGTGATGTCCACATCCTGCAAAAGAATACAATAAAAGTTGAGATTAGTACAAAATGGCAGATTTACCACAAGTTTAAATTCTGGGCTGATATGAAATCTTTCAGTGATAAATGGCATAAACTTGCAAAGAACTAGAGGTGTTTTGTTCAATTACTCTTTTAAACAAATGTTAAAATTTTCAGGATTTATCAAAGATGTGACTAATTTTTTTACTTCTGTGCTTCTCATGGTGTTTCTATCTCTTGCATGTGAGGGGGTGCCCCTTTAGAGCAGAGATTTCTTCCGCCAGAGGATGGTGAATTTATGGAATTCATCACCACAGAATGCTGTGGAGGCCAGGTCACCGAGTATATTTAAGACCGATTCTTGATTGGTATGGGGATCAAGGGTTACGGAGAAACTTGTAAGCCTTGGTTGAATGACAGAGCAAACTTGATGGGCCAAAAGGACCATAAGACATAGGAGCAGAATTTGGCCAATGGAGGGAGTATTAAAACACAGGTGTAGTTTTCAACTTGTCAGCCTAAACCATTATGGTGGCGTGCTCTTTGTAGAAACTTTAGCAGTTTCTATAATGGTACTTGACATGCGACGACCAGTTTTGTGTTCTGGTACTAATTGAAAATTGTCCTCATGGAGTTTAACATGAGTTAGCCTTCCAGACTTGGAGTTGCATAGAATGCTGTGCTCCTCTGGTGCATGTAAAATGTTAGCTTCCTTCTAAGTTGTATTAATGTCCAGGTTGTCTTGCTCCTATATAAACTGGGCGAGGCCTTTTCTTTCAGCCGCTGTAGAAAATGTGTAAACTGCAAATTCATCCCTTGGTGGGCACAATGGTTAGCACTGCTGCCTCAGTGCCAGGGATCCAGGTTCGATTCCAGGTTTGGATCACTGTCTGTGCAGAGTCTGCACCTTCTCCTGGGTCTGCATGGTTTTACTCTGGGTGCTCTTTTTTTCCCCCCCTCACAGTCCATAAGATATTCTGGCTAGGTGCATTAGTCATGCTAAATTCTCCCTCTGTGTCTGAACAGGCACCAGAGTGTGGTGACTAGGGGATTTTCACTAACTTCATTGCAGTGTTAATGTAAGCCTATTTGTGACACTAATAAATAAACTTAAACTTGTTTTGGGAGTTATACACTAGTGAAACACCAAATTTTCCAGCACTTAATACATCACACCATTTCCATTTAAATTTGGGCCCAGCAATATTAAATTTTTGTACATATCTGGAAAAGTGGTGTGTGTATATGTGATTCTTATGACTGGACAACATGAGATACTGTCAATTATTGACAGTGAAAATCTAGTCCAATGATGCATGCACCTTTTTGTTTGGGTCAGACTTTAGGGCTATGTTCTATTATGTCCTTAATGTTTGTAGTATTTCATCCAGGTGGTGTTTGGCCAAGTCCATTGATTTAAATAGTCCTGAATTATTTGAAGTCTGGTTCTATTCTTGATGCTTAAAAATAGACCAAGTACCGAGTGGAATAGGACTTTGGGGGTGGGTAAAGTTGGTGAATAGAAGGCTGAATGAGATCATAACTTATCAGTATTCTGTCTCCCACTCGGTTCCGTATCCACTAATAGCCTTGGCAAGCAAAACGTAACCACATTATTTCGGCTTAAAAGGATAACATTGAATTTGATCATGATAATTGTCCCCTTATTAATTAACATTAGTCCAAGTCAGTCTTGTTCATTATAATCTGTATTGGACCCTAAAAATTTGTTACCTTGACTTGCACTGTTCTGGTACAGCTAATGTCATGAGCTTGCATCTTGTCTTTCAACATGACATCTGTGTGTGGGGGGAGGGGGGAGCCGGTTTGTGACGCTGACCTTATTAGTACAGCTATACTGTTTGTTGAGAGGTACTTCCCAATTAGATATGGACTATCTTTGACTGGGGTGACTTGGATGAGAGGAAATCTATTTACAATCGTGATAGTGTATTTAGTGATCAGCATCTCAGCATCAAAGAACATGTTGACTAAGTTGCCATAAAGAAATGCATACAAGATCTAAAACTGATCAGCTGTAGAATTATTTTGTGTAGTATGGTAATGTAGATTTAAGGAAGTGCTCCCCATAAAAGGGAGAGATTAGTGACTGTGCATTTTTCTTGAGCTAATGTATCGTGACTAGGATTGTGTGGACAGGGAAGTGTTGACAGCTAACAGTCAGCATCAATACCCGTTTGAAACTATATATACTTTATGATGAGCATGTACAGATTAGCATGGGAATCCGGAACTTGTGATCTGCTACTCAGTACTCCATCACAGGCTGAGCTAGCAATTAATGAAATCAGTGAGAACTTCAACTTTCCTGCTCCCTTGCCACTGTTCACTCCATTGTTGGGTTTTTAATAACCTGATTAATGACCTTGATAAACTGGCCCTGAAAAAGAAGTGCTAAGTACTCAGGATATATTTCTAGTGCTAAACGATATTTTTAATGACCTTCAACCTGTTTTGGTTTCCTGGTTAGTCTGTGGAAAATCCTTTCATGTGATGGGCCATGAAATCAAGTTGTCCAAGCAGCCAAAGTGGGATTCTCTAAACAATGCTAATTCTCACTAGTTTTGGCGCAAGCTTGATTTGCCACTGACTGCAAACTATGGATCAGTAGTGATCCATAATGAGTATGCATGTGCAATCCTTGTGGGTCAGTGTGTTTGCTATTGTGATATTATAAACCCAGATTCCACTTGGGTCCTAACTCCTCTTGCAGTAGAATATTGGCTGCTAACATGTTCTTGCTGCTTTTGACCATTTTTCTCTAATCATCTAATCATTCATGAGATGTGGGTGTTGCTGGCTGGGCCAGCATTTATTGCCCTTGCACTTGGTGACTTATTCAGCCATTTCTAAGGGCATTTAAGAGTTGACTGCATTGCTGTGGATCTGGAGTGGTATGGAGGCCAGACCAGGGAAGGATTGTAAATTTTCCCCAAGAACAATAGTGAACGAGGTTTTTACTCAAATTTCACTATCTGCCCGAGCTGAATTTTAAGAAGCTCCAAAGCTTTACCCTAGATCTCTGGACTGCTAGTCCAGTGATGATGCCATTACACCGCTGCCTCCCCAAATCATAACTTAAGCTTGGTGGTTTGCCATTAATAGTGGGATCAGCAATAAATGTTGGTCTTGTTCGTGAAATGCTTGTCCAGTGAATAAATTTTAAAGTATCCGATTGCCAATTAGCATATTTATTGGGCTGTAATGGTCTATCATAACTTTGCAGATTATGAAGTGAAATGTGTGGAAGAATGATAGTGTTGATCATGCATCTTTATTTCTTGTCTCAAAATGCAGACTATAGAAAGAGCCTGCTGCACTGAAGTAAATTACTTGGGCGTGAATTAGTAAGTGTCTGGCAGCTTGCTTTTGCTGTTTAGCAGTAAGGGAATAGGATCGTGCTTTTAAATATTTTTCATGAGGTATTTTTTAGTTTGGTACAAATGTTAACCTGGTGTGAAGAATGTGGTTGTATGGAAAATAACTACCTGTGATTTGAAATGTAAATAACCATCTGTGTTGTTGATTTGAATTGTTATTTACTTTAATGTGACCTAATAAACTTCACTTTATAGATGTGAACAGAACGTACTGTACAATGCTTGCCAGCACTGCAAATTTTGTACAGCTAGCTTAATGTTGTAACTCAGTCATTTTGCTGGAATTCTTTTCTGTAATGTTGGCTCTTCCTGGACCTTGATGTATGTATTTTACTCTTGCTACTTTCTTTTATGTTTTAAAAGGGCTTGACCTTGCATTAAAAGAATTGTAATCTATCAGTAGTGAAAATGGTCAGAATTTTGCAATAGTACAGGTCATACAGTATGTAGGAACACGGGCATGATGCAATTGAGTGGGTGTGCTGGAGATAAATACTTGCGTTCTGCAGCATTCTGGATTTTGATGGTATGATGGGGCATATGAGTAAACAACCTCAATCTCCCAGGGTTACTTTTGTGTGGTGTCAATTTTGAGATGGGGTTCTTGTCTCTGTAAGAAGTTTAACAACACCAGGTTAAAGTCCAACAGGTTTATTTGGTAGCAAAAGCCACACAAGCTTTCGAGGCTCTGAGCCCCTTCAGGTGAGTGGGAATTCTGTTCACAAACAGAACTTATAAGACACAGACTCAATTTACATGAATAATGGTTGGAATGCGAATACTTACAACTAATCCAGTCTTTAAGAAACAAAACAATGTGAGTGGAGAGAGCATCAAGACAGGCTAAAAAGATGTGTATTGTCTCCAGACAAGACAGCCAGTGAAACTCTGCAGGTCCACGCAACTGTGGGAGTTACAAATAGTGTGACATAAATTCTGATTCTAGGATCGCATGATAAAGACTCAGGAGGAAAAAAGCAGAAATATTTATGTGAAATAGTGTGACATAAACCCAATATCCCGGTTGAGGCCGTCCTTGTGTGTGCGGAACCTGGCTATCAGTTTCTGCTCCGCGACTCTGCGCTGTCGTGTGTCGCGAAGGCCGCCTTGGAGAACGCTTACCCGAATATCAGAGGCCGAATGCCTCTTGTCTCTCCCAGTGTTGGTCTGTTACTGAATGTTACAAGAATGCTTCTTGTCTCTCCCAGTGTTGGTCTGTTACTGAGGTTCACTGGCATCAAAAATAATGGATTTGGCAAATCTAAAATTTGGGTTGTGATAATCGTGTGGCACATTGGTGCCACCTTTGCATGGCTTATGTGGCTTAATTGAAGTAGTTAACAATTGCCTAGCACTAGATATTCAGTTTAGCGTTAAACTAAAGGTGGCTAGGGCTTTTGGACCAACAACAATTTGGCTGCATAACATCTGACATTTGTTGCATTTCTAGCTCTCCTAATGAGGAAACATCTCATTCCTATTGCAGAATGCTGATCCTTTGCTTTTCACAAATCTCCATTAGAGATTTGTTATGTGGAAGAAAAGGAGATGATGGCCTGGTTGTCTCCCTCTTTTTTTTAAAAAAATCTCCAATTTTTTTCCCCACAATAGAAAACATCAAAACAAAATTACTTTTCTCCAGCCAGCTTTTGCTCAGATCTGCACTTCATTACCCTTCTCTGCAGGGGCATGTGAGCAGGAGAGATGGCTGTTACTGGTAATATACCAGTGATGGCGAATCCCATTACAAACCTACCCTGGTCCTTCAGTGTCTTCTCTTGGAGTTGTATCTGATCTTGTGCCTTTTAACACCATGTTAATTTTTTTGAGGGTCGTTGGTTGGTCATTAATGGAATTGTCTCCCTCAAATCATGTCACCTGTTATTGAATTTAATCAAGGTGGAGTCCGATTCTTTATAAACAAGGAGTTGAGGATTACCAAGGAAAGAGGCAGACAGGACCAGGTCAGCCTCTGATCTTATTAAATGACAGAATAGGCTCAAAAAGGTTGAATGGCAAAATCTTCCTTAGCCCTATGTTCCTAGTCGTAATCCAGTAGCCCAGGTTATTGCTTTAGGACATGGTTTCAAATTCTATTGTGGCAACTGGTGGAATTTTTAAAACATCTGGATATAAAGCTACTCTGTAATGTTGACCATGATGGCTATCATTTTTTTTAAAAAAACACCATCTGGTTCACCTTTTTAAGGAAGGAATTCTGCTCTCCTTGCTTGCTCTGGCCTCTGAAATGACAGTCCAAGGACAAGTGGGGATGAGGACAAAATGTTGGCCATGCCAGTGTTGCCTTTTTTCCATGAAAGGATGATAAAATATATGGCAAAATGGACCCAGTTGGCTGAAGAAACAGTTGGTGAATGGTTGTTTAACTGACTGGAGGAAGCCATACAGTGGGGGTTCCGAATGTGGGTTCTCAGGCTATATATAAATGGCTTGGGTGCACAATTTCAAAATCTGCAGATAACTTGGGAGTACTGTGGACTTTGAGGAAGATGGGCTAGATTGTAGGAGGATGTAGGCATGTGGACATGTGGCAGATGAAATGTAATGCAGAGAAGTGTGAAGTTGATTCACTTTTGTTGGGAGAAGTAATAGAAACTATGCCATGTAGGGGCTGGGATCTTTTGTGTACAAATTGTTGAAAGTAGCAGAGCAGGTTGAGCAAGCAGTTAAAAGTGCATAAGGGATCTTGGGCTATGTAATTAGAAGCACGGTGCAAAAGCAAGGAAATCATGAACCTTTCATAAAGCAGTAGTTCACTCAAATTAGAAACGTGGCAGAAAAGCAAAGATGTAATGTTTGGGGCACTATCAAGGTAGGTGAGAGGCTAGGTGAAAGTAGTTAAGTGGCAAAATTGAGTTTAAAAACCTGTAGATTATAGGATGACAAAGGTGGCAAATTTCATAGAATCCCTGCAGTGCAGAAGGAGGCCATTTGGCCCATCGAGTCTGCACTGACCATACTTCCACATGGGGCCCTATCCCAATAAACCCTGCCAGATTTGCCCTGCAAGTCATCCTGGGCAATAAGGGGCAATTTACAATGGCCAATCAACCTAACCGCACATCTTTGGATTATGGGAGCAAACCCAGAGAGGAATTTTTAAGTCACTTTTTTGTTCGCTTTCTGAATCATGGTCCTATAAGAAGCTTATTCTCAAAGTGCAAAAGTTCCATCCGTCCAAACACCTCTTGTTTGTAGCCTTTTCCCAAGTGCTGTAGAGTTAAGTGAATTCATTAATTTGAAGTTTAATCACTGATGTTTGCAAGTGCAGCAGCCAATTTGTGCATAGCAAGATCCCACAAGCAGCAGACAAGAAAAATTGCCATTCTGTCTTGACAGACAAATGTTCATAGAATCAGAGTCCCTACTATGTAGAAGGAGGCTGGCTATTCAGCCCATCAAGTCTGCACCGATCACAATCCCACCCAGGCCCTATCCCCATAACCCCATACATTTAGTCTATCTAGTCCCCTTGATACTAAGGGACAATTTAGCATGGCCAATCAACCTAACCCGCATATCTTTTGGAGATGTTGGTCAGCAGATTTAAAACCCTCCCCTGCCCCAAGTGTTGCCACAATTGTTTTCTATCCACTTGAACATTGAAGTGGGGTGTGCTTAGTTTATTGCAAGTTTTTCCAACAATGCAGCATGTCAGCTTAGATTGTGTGCTCATTCTGGATTGAGTTTTGGATTCCGCATTCTAATCGAGGCAAGAGTTCCATCAGAATTCAGATACTAGTTTGAGTTAGATATAGGAATAATCTTGGAGCTCAATTTCCCAATCTTGCCAATCAGAGCAATTTTGAGGGAGCCCTTCAAAGAAGTAAATCTTGTCCAAAACTTTATCCTGGACCAGTTTTGATTACGATTTAGCTACCCTTAAAGTCTGGGTAGCCAGGTACCAACAAAACTGGATAGAAAGGTTTTTCTGTTTGGTCAGGAAATGCTAGTATGCAAGAACTAGTGTTTCATAATTACATGATTATTGCTGCAAAACTTCATAATTTGACTGAGGGGTCAGATTGGCAAATGTGTACAAATGGGGGGGGGGGCTGCTTTAGCAGCTCCTTCCAAACCTATGACCTCTGCCACCTACAAGGGCAGACCATGGGAACACCGCTACATGTTCCTATCCAAGCGACACATCATCCTGACTTGGAAATATAATATTCTTTCACTGTCACTGGGTGAAAATCCTAGAGTTCCCCAAACCAGATAAATTGCTGCAGTCTAAGATGGCTTACCACCACCTGGAGGGCAACATTTATTTGTCTTGCCAGCAATGGTTAGAACCCAAAAGCAAATGGAAAATAATGAATCAAGTAATTTGATTTGGAATTTCCTTTTTTAGTTTACATTTTGTCAATTTACAAATACTTCCGACAGTTTTTTGTGATTTCCTTTAAATATAAATGGTGTTCAATGGTTAGTGGATGTGCACTCTGGAATATCTGATTGAAGTGGATTGTCACTCTTTAAACATTCAATTAATTTTTTTCTTCCATTTGCAGGTAGACAACACCGAGCAGTGCAGCCTTTCAGTGATGAAGATGCATCTATTGAAACCATGAGCCACTGCAGCAGCTTTAGTGATTCGACCAGCTTGGCTGATGAAGGTAGAGTAATTGATCAAATAAAGAAACTATTGGTTGTCCTTCTGTTTTGATCTGTAATGATCCCAATATCCATCAGAAGTAGCTGTGACTGGAACCGCTCGTCTTGATGCACAATTATTTCACATTTTCCAGGGCATGTGCTTGAAGTAGATAAGATTCCGAACTGAAGTGTGAATGCAATGTTCATTGAACAACTGATTGATCTGAAGCTGCCTTGGGAGACTGTTAGTATACATTTATTTAAATGCAAATCAGATGGATTTCTTTCAGAAAATAGCTTTTTGGGAATACATGTTTGCGTACTTGGCACCTGGGAGGCAGAGCATTATTGAGAAGCAAGTGACTTTGGACTTGCAAAGCTCTCCACTGAAGATTTTATTTAGTGGTTTTATATCCAAGCCTGTTGTAGACTACTGTAATCAATATGAAGTTGTTAATCATAGCAATCTATAGCCTTCAGAGTAGGTCAGTGTGTTTAGACACTTGTAATTCCAGCAGGGCATCACTTTACACTGCTGGGAGGAAATTTTGGCCCCTCCATGTTTCTATTGTGTGACTACTAAGATGGTGAACTGCAGATTGGAGGGACCTAGGGTAGCAATTTGGGTAATTTATAGCCTGCACTGTCTTTTCTTCCTCTCCCCCTCTCTCTCTCCTCTCCTTTTCACCCCCCCACCCCTGGCCAAACAGGAGTTAGTACTTGCACTGTAGGACAGAGTGCATGGGAAGTGTGTAAGAAAGGTACTGTAATCAATGCACAGGATTGGTACAAACAGCCTGGAAAATGCATTGGGCCAATTGTGGTGCTGAGCAGACTATACTAGACCTGGTCATGACCAGGTTAATCAATGACCTTGTTTTAAAGGAGTCTAAGTGACAGCGATCATAACCTGATTTTCATGTTCAAATTGAAAGTGAGAAGTGTGGGTTAAAGACCAGTGTTTTAAATCTAAATTAACATCATTAAAATGACATGAAGGTAGTGTTAGCAAGGGTGAACTAGGAAACTAGAAATGCTGTGGCAGACTTTTGGGGCTGGGGTGGGAAGGAGGGAGATGTTAACTTTTCAGCCAAGCTTTATTCCTGAAAATGAAATGTGCATCATCCTTGGTTAGATAAGCAAGGGTAGTATCAAGTTGGAAAACAGTACACAATTGTACGACAATTAATTAGTGGTAGGTCAGAAGGTTGGACAGGTTTTACAAACCAGCAAGCAATGACTTAAAAAAAATGAAGGTGAAAGTGGAGTATAAGCTAGTAATATAAAACATTTCCAGAAGTCTACAAGAAGAAAAAAGTAACTAAAGCAAGCGTTGGTCCCCTGGAATAAGTCTGGGGAATTAATAATGGCAAACAGGAAAATGACAAGTGTTGAACAGATATTTTCTCAATCTTCACTAAAGAGTTGGAAAACTTACTGAAGAGATTTGAAAATAGAGGTGGAAGTTAGTGAAGAACTCGGACCTAAAAGCTGACAAATCACCAAGAATGTTGTCCTGCAACTTGGTCTAAAAAGAAGTCGTGGCAGAGATAGGAGAAGCATTGATTATAATCTTTCAAAATTCCTTGGATTCTGGAAGGGTTCCAGCAATTTGGAAAGTAGCAAATTTAACTTCTATTCAAGAAAGAAGGGAGACATAGCAGGAAAGTATGGGCCAGTTATTCTAACATCGGTCATAAAGAAATTGCTGGGACCCATTATTATAGAGATTATAGGATACTAAGAAAATTATAATGTAATCCAGCAATGATTTTGTGAAAGAATGCTAGAATAGAATCCCTACAGTACAGGAGGAGGCCATTTGGCCCATCAAGTCAGCACTGACAACAATCCCACCTAGGCCCTATCCCCAAAACCCCATGTATTTGCCCTGCTAGTCCCCTGACACTAAGGGACAATTTATGCTGGCCAATCAACATAACCTATACATCTTTGGACTGTGTGGGAGGAAACCCATGCAGACACGGAGAACATGCAAATTCCACACAGTCACTAAAGGCCATTGAACTCCGGTCCCTAGTGCTGTGAGGCAGCAGTGCTAACCACTGCCTGTTTGATTAATTTGTGCTCTTTGAGGAAGCCTGATATAAAGCTCTTTATTTTAATAAAATTTGAATATAACCTCACTTCCAGGTATTTTCTTAAACTTGCCTGTCCTCTGAGAACTGCCACATTCCAACACCAGGCACTCCCCTGTGCCCTGTACCTCGGCAAGATCTGAAGATTATGGCAAGCCCTTTTTGCACCTTCAGTACCTTTAGCAACCTGTGATGCAAGCCACTTAGCATAGCCAGTCTTTCCAGTACTTCCCACCTATCAATTTTCTCACAACTATTATTTCTACATCTCCACTTTGACTAATCCTTTTGGTATTCCAGTCTTGCCTAGTACCTCCAAGCATGTCACCTTATTTGTCCCTAATAGCGCGCACTCTGCATCTGTCTACCTGTTTACTATCTACATACTAGAAGGTTTTTGGGTTACACTTTGTTAGCTGCCGTTCTGTTCTTTTTGCCAATCTTATTTTTCTTTACACTTCCCCTTGTAATGGTACTGCACTTGTATTTGGCCCTTTTTTATCTGATCTGGATCATGTACCCTACCCTCCCCCTCTGCATCCAAGGAGTCCTGGTTTTGGTTCCCTCTTTTGGAATGTACTTGGCCTGTAACTTTTTTATTCATTCATGGGGCATGGGCATCGCTAGCTGGCCAGCATTAATTGCCCATCCCTAGTTCCCTTGGAGGGCAGTTGAGTCAGCCATATTGCTGTGGCTCTAGAATCACATGTAGGCCAGATCAGGTAAGGACAGCAGATTTTCTTCACTAAAGGACATGAGTGAACCAGATGGGTTTTTTCAACAAATGTTTTAATCAGATGCTTAATTCCAGATCTTTAAAAAAAATTTGACTTCAAATTCCACTATCTGCTGAGGTGAGATTTGAGCCCAGGTCCCCAGAACATCTGGATTAAGAGTCTAGTGATCTAAGATCGCCTGTTCTTCTGTTATGGTTTTTGATTGTTATAAAACATTTTGGGTGGGATTTTCTGGGCGCACTCACCAAAACCAGAGAACCATGCCCAAGGTCAACCAATCTTTGCATGGTTCCTCCTTTCTCCCCCCCCCCCCCCCCCCCACCCCCCCACCCCAGGCAGGCAGGATGGGCAAATTCCTCCCCCCTCATCTTTTTCATGTAACTGCAAATACAGTTGAATTCCTTCTGAACATCCCAACTACTCCAGACTTATTACTATTGATTTCCACTTCAGTTCTTGCATCTTTATTCCTCATTTAATTACAAGTATAAATTCCACATGGAAATTGCAGCTATCCAATTTATTAGTAACTTGGAACTGCAATCAAGGAATGAGGAAGCCTGCACTATTTCTTTTTTGCATTTTGAGATTCTCGAGTTAGCAATAACATTTTTTCAAGTTGAGCCACACTGGGAGTACACAATGTGCTGACTATTTAATGGAAGCAAAAGCCACACAAGCTTTCGGAGCTGCAAGCCCCTTCAGGTGAGTGAGAATTCCCACTCACCTGAAGAAGGGGCTTGCAGCTCCGAAAGCTTGTGTGGCTTTTGCTACCAAATAAACCTGTTGGACTTTAATCTGGTGTTGTTAAACTTCTTACTGTGTTTACCCCAGTCCAACGCCGGCATCTCCACATCATATTTAATGGAAAGCAGTGTCAGGAAACTACTACTTTACTGTCAGATTTTTGACCATGCAGAACCTGGTGGAGCAGGCCACCAATCATCTTTTGACTAAACCACTCTGCAGTGTAATCTATTTTACACGTTCGGCCAGCAGCATCAACATTTTTGACAAACTACTGTGCTTACTTTATTTTAATGACCAAAATGGCAACTTGCTGCCTCACAAAGGTAATCTAATCTGTCTTCCAGCGATTGAAGATGTTGACGAAGAAGCAAGCCAAGAGGATTATGAATATAAACTGAGAGGATTTATTGACAGCACTCTTGATAAAAGGTGAATCAAAATCCTTGTATCATTGGGAATTAAGTCTTCATGCTTGAGAAATGTTTTCCATTGGTACAAGCTGAAGATGATGATTTCATAAGCAGTAATTGGTTTGACATTTGGATTATAGCTTCAGTAGTTTAGTCCATTGATATACTGTGATAAGACTCAGACATGAGGCTCATTCTTTGCAGTGAATTAAATCAGTTGGAACTGCCTGGGGAGCAACTTAAAATGAAGTGCACTATTGTTCCACATTTTTCCCCCTACCAAAACTAAATAGGTGAGCCTTCAATTTGTATTGATCACTGATCAGTTGTACAGTGGACTCTTACTGCTGAAATTAAGGCAAAAGATTAAAGGGGACAGAGTTAGTGGCATGTATTAGCTCCCTTAGAGTTTCAACATTTAAGTGGTCTTGTGGAAAATGCACATTTTGGATGTGCTAATTTCTATATCTACATCAGACAAGTTTTTATTTCTTAAACACCTTAAAAATTGAAGACCTGATTTGCTTGGGCAGTACTGTATTCCAATTTGGCAGAGTTACTGCAATAGCTTGAAGTTTTGCATTCTTGATGGTTTGCATCAGCTGGTAACCTATGTGAAGTATGATGCTTTCAGGGTCAGACAGGTCACCTGTGACACCCAAGGTTGACCACCTTATGGGGAAGTACATGACTTTTGGAATACTATAATGCTATAATTATACCCACTAGTACTGCACATTAATGTTTCAACAGGCATTGCTACAACATTTAACATGCTAAACTAAAAAATTGCCCCTTAGAGTCCTGAGATGTGTAGGTTTGAGGGAATAGCGGGTAAATATGTAGGGATATGGGGGTAGGGTCTGGGTGGGATTGTGGTCGGTGCAGACTCGATGGGCTGAATGGCCTCCTGCACTGTAGGGTTTCTATGATTTATTAGGATATTGTAGAACTCAAACATCTTTCACTTAACTGTGTGATTACTTCAACAGTGCAAAGGTCAGATTGCCGGCTTTAGAGGGACTGAAGTCTGCTTTCTCTTCTAAAATCCTTTATGACTTTATTCTGGAAAGAAGGGTGACATTAACAGACAGTATTGAGCGCTGTCTGAAAAAAGGTAATTGATGCAGGATTCCTAATTTTCCTTTGAGCAAGGTAATATTTTAAGAAATCAAAGTTGACTGTCTCTTGAAGATCAGTGGTGATCTTAATGCTGACTATAATTTAGTGGTACAATACCGTTAACTGAGCTTTTGAGGGTTTAGAACTTGGTATTAAACCGTGGCTCTTTTCAGTTTGGTTGCTGATTATTGTGGAATTTCTGTTTCTAAATAAAAGGCTAGTGGCATTAATTAGAATATTAAAATGATGTCCAATCTATGATTAAATTGGAAATCAGACAGTTGATTAACCATCATTTTTATCACACAGGAAAAAGTGAAGAACAATGTATTGCTGCCCGCGTTGCTTCTCTTCTTTGCATTCAGCTGGGATCTAGCATTGAAAGTGAAGAGGTCTTCAAAAGTTTGAGGCCCATTTTCAAGACCATCCTTACTGACGGATCAGTCAGTGTACAGACACGGAGAGCTGTAAGTAAACTTTGTTGTTAATTGTCTTTGTAGTTTCCTCCTCTTTGCATCTATGCTACTGTTTCAACTTCCCTATGTAGCAGTTCCCTATTCTTACTAACTTGCACTTTTTTTTTGCTTTCCTTCAAGTGTGCTACCAGTTTGGCTGTTTGCTGTTATGTTGCAGCTGATGATATTGAGGTGAGTATAAATGTATTTTACTAAATAGGTGACTATAAAGTAGATCCTTTTAAAGAATGATGCCAGAAATTTACAGTACCAAATTCATTGCCAACAGGATCTGCATTTAACAATGACCTACCTTGAGAGTGTCTTCACTACATGCTATCAAAAGGAGGATCAGACGGATTGTTTCCATAGCAACCAAACTATAACTCTGGGCATCAGCACTTTGGTAGCATGGACATTGCTGCTAACCATTTGTCCACCTTCATTAATGAAGAAAATATTTCAAACGTATGTTCATTCAAATGCAGTAGTTTAATGATTCATTGCCTGGATAAAGTAAGCAAAAAAATTTTCTTCTGTATCCTAGATGAATTAATTCTGTGTGGGGGAATCTTGCCTTCCAATTGACAGTTTAAAATCAACCAGCCAAGAATATCAATTTTTTTTTTTAGATCTTATTAACAATATTTTGCATGCTGGTAGTAACCTTTAGAATTGCTACAAAATTCATTCCTGATGGAGGATTGAATCATGCACAGTTAACATTCAATCAGAATTTCCTTTAATTTTTAAATAGCAGTTGTCATATAAATTATTCTGGTGGCAACACTACATCTAACCTTTTGATTACTTTTGGGACAAATGTGAATTTCAGCTGCAAATATATTTTGTAAATAAACATTAATTAGTGAATCATCAAAGTATATGGAAGTTAAAAGGATATGTACTGTTGTGAGAACAAATTAGTATTTACACACGTTGCAATGCTTCCCAATTGATTTATATTTCAGCCATTTGACCAAACTTCCCAGCCTTCTTTCTTGTGGTGATGTGAACATGAGGATTGCAGCTGGAGAGACAATGGCACTTCTATTTGAGTTGGCCAGAGATTTGTGCGATGTAAGTTTTTTTTTTTGCCTTGTACTCAGTGTTTTGTAGCTATATTGGCAAACCTATTTGTTCTAGTCAAGACAAGGTATTTTTAATTTTGGATATTGGACTAAAATTTTAACAGGTTTGTGAATAACCATTTTAAATGTGAAGCTCTAAAGCAAATTGAGATAATTGACTTAACTTATCTGCCAGTAAGTTAACAGCTCCATGGAGTTTCATTCAGATGTTGCTTGGCTATGGGTTTTAGAAAGAGGTCCCTTTTGATGGGCAAGACAGTTGATTACCATTTTTTCATCTGTTCACTTAACCAGTGGTTCCCAAAGGATGCACACACTGGCGCCACACTGGTGTTAAGTCTTAACACAAAGAGAGATGGCATGAAATCTGGAAACTTCTATAGGTTTCTATGCATGAATGTTTAAATGTTTCTTTGATTGTCCTTGAATCTTCCTGCCATCCCCTCTTGCCACACCAGTGTGGCATGCCACACCCTTTGGGAACCACTAGCTGTGTTTAGTGCAATAGGTTTCAACCCTTTCCTTCAAGGAATCAGCAAATATTCTAGCTGAGCAGCGCCACTCCAAAAAAATGTAAGCTTTTTTTAAACAAAAAATTGCTTGCCTTCTGCAACTTCAAGTTTCCCTACATCCTATTTCATTTACCCTGCTGGCATATTTCTTGATTGCTGTCAGCTGATCTTCAGTCTATGCCAACATGTTACCCCCTACACTATCAGCTTTTATTTTCTGCAATAGCCTTGCCAGAAGACATTTGTATAATCTAAATACAGTACATCCACCAGTGCTTTCTTTCTTCAATTCCCCAGACCCACTTTCTATAGGACCAGTGCTCACTTGATTAACTTTCTCTTAAATATCTATAGGAACTCTTACTATCCTTGTCTTAGTTTTTCCCACCTTGTCAAACTTTCTGATGCTCTTTACATTCTTTCAATTCTTACCTTCCCTTTGCATAATTACATGTTTTTTTTTGGTTTAATACAGTCTTTAACTATTGTATAGCTAACCATGGATGATTGGCCCTCTAATATGTAGATTAAAATTCCACCATACTTTTCTGACAAGCTCCCATCTCAAACTCTGCCTCACTGTGCAGTTACAAGGAATGCGTGGGTTGTCCTGAGGAAAGGTTGGATAGTCTAGGCTTGTATCCACTGGAGTTTGGAAGAGTAAGAGATGACTTGAAGCATACAAGATCCTGAGGGATATTGATATGGTGGGTGTGGCGAGGATGTTTTTTCTCGTCAGGGAATCTAGAACTAGGGTTTAAAGACTGAGGAGAATTTTCTTGAGGCTCCTAAGCCTTTGGAATTGTCTTGCTCAAAAGACAGGGGAAGCTTGATTAACAAGGGTGAAGGTTATCAGGGATGGGCAAGAATATGAGGGTTAGATTGCAGTCAGATCAGCCACCATCTTATTGAATGTTTTGGCAGGCTTGAGGGGCAGATTGGCCTCCTCCAAATTTGTATGTTCAGACTGCTGTTGGAGGAACTTTTAGCTAGCTTAGGGTGGGAATCTGAACGTAGATTCTGAAGAAAAGGAAACCAAGCTGGAAATTGAAGTCAGAATTAGTGAGTGTGGAATACAGACAAAACAAAGGCCAAAAAATAGACAAGGGAGTTATTCAATTATATTTCAATTCAAGGAACCTAGTGAAGAAGGCAGATGAGCTGAAGGCACACAGACCCTTGGAAGAATGGTATCACAGCTGAGATTTTTAAAAATTCAATATAACTTGGAGTGACATGACTCATGGACTGCAGGCAAAGAGCAGGAGGATGGAATTAGACTGGATAGCTCTTTCTCTTCTGTTGTGGATGCAATGGGACAAATGATCTCTTGTGCCCAAGTCTTTCAATGTTTTCATAATGTACTGCAAAGCTGGGATGAGTGGCCAAGTGGAACTTTTTTTATTGAAAAAGTTAAAAGCTGTCAAATTTAAGCCAATAGCTGAGTCATACTGAGTAGGAAGGCTCCAAGTTTATGCTGAGATTTTATTCTTGACATGGGCAATACCATACATAGTTGACTTTAGTATTCTGGTGTAGTGACATTGGGGGAAAGGTGGCGTGGATGGGCAGGAACAAAGTGAGTGACTTCTAGTGATCATGTTTGTCTTTTATATGTGTATGCTATCTGTGGTGACTGGGTTGATCTTGGTTGTGATAGCCATACCATCAAATTGCATGCTGATATTTGCTGTCAAAGTTCACAAAGGCATGATGATGGCAACTTGGGCAAGGTACTAAAAGATGAACTCTACACCAAGGAGCCTATGCATTGGGGGAGGGAGAAAATTGAGGGGTAATGCACACCCACCTGAGAATTACAACTGACCACCTAAACTATATTGGGAGGTTTAAATTGCATAGCTCTACAGAAGGATGTTGCTTGCAGAAGAGTATATATCAAAACAAGTGAAGCTTGCAAGATTGAAGCATTCAATACTCATCAGAAACTGGCGCCCTCAACTCAAACTTTAAAGATGGAATGTATAGCTGTTCATGGAACTCATGCTTTGTATGGACTCCTAGAGCAATGTAGGTTGTGGCATAGTGCTAAAGGATCCAATAATTCTTTCAAAAGAAAATTTGCATGGCCAAGGGGAAATGATAGCTGGCATGATGTGACTGGCCAAATGAGCTCCTGTGCTGTAATCATTGAGTGTGAATGAGACCATGCCGATGTACATATTTTTTATTTGAGTTTCATGCACAGTTTCAACGTTGTAAATTGCCAGGCATTGAATGATAACCTTTTTAATCTTTCTACAGGATTTTGAATATGAAGATATGGAATTCCTATGTGGAAAGCTGAAAAGTTTGGCTACAGATGGTAACAAATATCGAGCTAAAACAGACCGGAAGAAACAGCGCTCTGTGTTTAGAGATGTCTTGAAGACTGTAGAGGTATATTTCTATTTAAGTAACTTGGGGCCTTAATTTTATTTCGGTTGTTGAAACTTTTTGGTTCCGCTGAAGGTTCATTAGTTTGCATTTGGGCTGAATTTTCTGGTTTTGTAGCCACAAGTCTGTCTTCCGTTGACTGTACAGTTTCTTTTTTAAAAAAAACTGAGGCGGAAGACCCAGAGAGAGCTGTAACAGCTTCTGAAATGTACTTTGGCAATGGAGGCTTCCAGAAGGAAATTCCATTTTATTACTTGGGATTCCAGGTTTTCTGGGAATGCATTTCATAATCCTGACCATTACAAAGCAACGTCAGATATTGCCTTTTGTGCAGTGGTTTTTAATAATTGCTCACACAAGCTTCCTGTACATGCTGAGAGCTCGGTTAGCAGCAATACTTCATATGCTCTTAAGTGTTCAGCTTGAACACTGTCTCCAGACTTGGCAAGCTTTTCCGCAAATAAATAAGGAGCAGGGTGTCTGGAAGTTAATATCACTGAGCCAAAACTTAGTTCATCTTTTGACATTCTGAATTTTCAAATGAGCACTTCAGCTGATGTCAGTTTTTGGAGTTTTGCCAAGATATATTTGCCTTGGTTAGTACAACGGTCTTGATTCTTTGTAAATCTACTTAGGCTGCAGCCTATTGATTTTTGGTGATGGCCTTTTCCACCCTTGGCCATTTGCAAGGGTTCCTGTGCTTAATGGGCAGAAAGAGGAATATGGGAGTTTGAGCTCTTTGGGATTGCATAGAAAAATGGTTGCATCACAGGCTGAAATATTTGATTGTTGGACACTATTGGACCTGAATTCACTATTGAAGTAAAAGGCCAATGGCATTCATGTTTCTGCAAAATGGCACAGCAACTTTGGGAGAGGGCAGGTGAATGTTCAAACACAGATACCCAAAGGTTGTGCTGCTCTGCCATGGTTCTGTGAAAACAGCACCATCGTGCATTGAACATGCACATTGAAGTTTCTATAACTGTACAGAAATGATCAACTATGCTTCCCTCAAGTCTTGTCCATTTCAGATGTACATTTTTAATGACATGAACTTTAATTAAATTAATACCAAATGTGGGGGTCTCATTCCATCAGGTCTTCAATTTTGTAAATTCTTTTTCATGCTCCATTCTGTACCTGATATGGCATTGAACTTGCCCACTAATGTTTCCTTCTGAGTCCTTGTGCTGCTAACATGTCAGAAATTTCATGTTGGTTAAGGCAGTACAACTGTTTGCCCTGTTCATTCTGTTGCACTTGTATAGTTGCCTTTCATTATCAAATCCATTTGCCTGTCCAATCCTGTTTTGAAAAGTTAATTTAATTGCTAGATATTTCTAGGAAGATTAATTGTGGTTCCAGAAAGTTTTACTTTGATCCAAATACCCAGTGCATGTTTTGTACAATTAAAATATTGATCATTTTCTGCTTGCATGTGCTGATTTTTGTGTTTAATCTCCACCTGGGGCTTATTTACAAAGCCAAAGACCAAACTGAATTACTTTGCTCCCTTTTTTTAGGCAGTATTGGTTCAGTAAATTAACTTATTCTTTGTTTTTGGTGCTCCTGATAATTTACTATCAGTTTGGATTAGGAGTAAACACTGGCGAGCTGTTGTGGGGGCAGAGAAGGTCACGTCAAATGTCATAGCTGTTGGGGAAAGCATAACAATTTAACAATTTCCTTTATACCCCTGCTCTCCAACACTCCTGAGTTATCTGGTTGGTTTGTTTGTTTCGGAACATACTTAAATCCCATCTGAGCTGTTCTGAGGAAACCTGGTGTCAGTGGTTAGCACTGCTGCCTCACAGCACCAGGGACCCGAGTTTGATTCCCAGCTCTGGTCACTGTCTGTGCAGACACTGCACCTTCTCCCCATGTCTGTGTGGGTTTCCTCCGGGTGCTCCAGTTTCCTCCCACAGTCCAAAAGACGTGCTGGTTAAGTGCATTGGCTATGCTTAATTCTCCCTCCATGCACCTGAACTGGCAATGGAGTATCAGCTAGGGGATTTTCACAGAAACATCATTGCAGTGTTAATGTAATCTACTTGTGACAACTTTAAAAACTTGATTGTTTAGCCAATAAATTTCTAACTTTCTCTGTCCCTCAGGCAAGTAACATGAAGTGAATATTCTAGTATAATTGAGTCAAAAGCATTGGCTGTTTAAACTTGCCTTACAAGAGGTGGAAGGAAAGTTTAGCATGCTCTGAATTACTAGAGTTAATTTTCTGGACAAATTTTTGCTGGGGGGATGTGGAGGCCTGAAATCAGCATGAAAGATTCAATGTTGTAATAAATATCTGACTAGGCTTTTTTCCTTTCCACAGGAAGGAGACTTTGACCCTGAAACTATTACATTTGGCCCCGAATGCATGTATATTGACAGCTGGGTTAAAAAGCGGACCTATGAGACCTTCAAAGAATTGCTTGCATCTGGTATAAGGTTCCATCTACAGGTTAGAGTCATTAATGTTATAAAATATCTCACTCTGCTTAGGCACAATGTACCACCAAGCCAAATGTGATATGGCAGATTGTCAGAGGGTGTAAGGAAGGAATTCCCGAGGGCCCAGAGAGCTGAAAGCATGGTTCACATGTGGAGCAATTTAAATTGTGGGATGCTTGACACCAAAATTAGATGAGCACATATCTTGGAGGGAGTTGGGGAAAGGCAGATGTTGGAGAGATTTGAAAAATAGTGAGAATTTTACAATTGGAGTTACTTGAATGGTAGTCAAGGTAGATCAGTGAGCACAGGGGTGATGTGTGACTCGTACTTTCTACAAGTGAAGAAGTGGGTAAGTTTTCCCCAATACAGCATGGGCATGAGTAATGGCTGGGCAGCATGGTGGCACAGTGGTTAGCACTGCTGCCTCACAGCGCCAGAGACCCAGGTTCTGCAGAATATCCCATAAATTTGATGGTCCAATTTGATATTGCTATTTGCTCTCAATCAACTTGCATAGTATCAAATGTAAAATAACCTGAGGATTGCAGTCGTGATACAGGACTAGAGAAACTAGAACAGGGCACAGTGGTTAGTACTGCTGCATCACAGTGCCAGGGACCCAGGTTCAATTCCTGGCTTGGGTCACTGCAGAATCTGCATGTTCTCTCCATGTCTGAGGGTTTCCTCCGGGAGCTTTGGTTTACACCCAGTCTGAAACACACGCTGGTTAGGTGCACTGGCCATGCTAAATTCTCCCTCAGTGTGCCTGAACAAGTGTTGAAGTGTGGTGACTAGGGGGATTTTCGCAGTAATTTCATTGAAGTGTTAATGTAAGTCTATTTGTGACATTAACGAAATAAACTTTAAAATGTCGACCTAGGTTATAACTTTAAACCATGGGAGTGAGGCTTGAACCCATTATTGCTGATTTTATCTGGATAAAGCACCATTTTCTTGACTGTTTTTGGTTTGCCCAGCACTTTTGAATGTGACTTCCATGAACTATGTTTTTTTTTGCAGTAAAACAAATGAGCATGCACCATAACATGTCTTTAATGGCCTGGATTTTAAGACCATAAGAAATTGGAACAGGAGCAGCCCTTCGAGCCTATTCCACCATTCAATTTGATCATGGCTAATCTGACACTTCCACTTTTCTGTCCTTTCCCTGTAATCCTTGATTTCCTTACTGAAAAATCTATCTATCTCGGCCTCAAACACAAGGTGTCTGCCCCCAACAGCTCTGGCAGAGTTCCAAAGGCACTCAACCCTCAGTTTTACTGTCATTAGCAACACTGTCAGTATTTGCTGTCATTACGCCATTGAAACTGACAGCAATGCTAAAGTCTACATGAGAGTAGAAGAACATGAAAATCCAGAAGTTCTTGGCGGTGATGGTGTGCTTGAGGACTGTCAGTGCCAACTCTAAGTAATCAGTGAAAATCCCTTTTGTAGAAACCCATCAAAAAGTTGAACCTCATTGAACGAGATAAAGGGTTTTTAAAATATGTACAAGCTTCGTAATTACTGCTAATTATCTGTACAAGTGCTCAAATTAATTTTGTATTTGAAATGTCAGATTTATCCATTATGATAGATGTCACATTTTATATCAAAGTTTCTTTGATTTTTGTTTAAGCTTCTATACTTATCCAATCACGTATTTCCCAATATTTGAACTGTTAAGTGAAGGACACTCGGTGCTTTTAACTTGTTTGCTGTGTGCGAATACTTCAATGATTGGCTGCTTGCTGACATTATTGCTGAACCCCTGGAGATCCTTGACTTTGTGCCAGATTTAAACTGCTGTTGGGAATAGGGGAAATCCATGTGCCATCTCTAATGTTTCATCACTGATCACAAAACCGGGCACTTTAATCGAAATGAAGCAAGCATATATTATGACTCGAGTATGACCTCAGCAGAGTGCTGGGAGTTTGGGTTGAGCGAATCTTATTAGATTTTTAGAAAATAGCTTTTTTTTGTTAACATTTAACTACAAGTGCTATTCTAAATCTTGCCAGGGACCCAAGCAGGGAGATGGAAGCTATCCACTGGCAAACAGCTGTTGATAGCTAATTAAAGAAAATGGTCTGAACTGGTTTTTCTGTACCTCAGCTGGGGTCATTAATGTCAGACAACTGACATTGTGCTGGGAGTTTTGGAGTTGAGGCAATTCTGAGGGGAGGGTGTTGTTCATTTCCTTAATTTTTAAAATCCTGTTGGGATTTGTTGTTGCTCTACTACAAGGAAGAGCTAGCTGAGTATCAGGTGAGTAGTTAAGGTCAATACTATTCCAAGGGTTAAAATAGTACAGGGATTTTGAGCAAGATTAATAAAATAAATAAAACTTCGCTAATTTAGTTAAAACACATACGTAGCAGAACAGGTAATGGCTTGGCTGCAGCATGTGGGAGCTTCTGGATACCATTGTGATCCAGGGCAAACATACCTGCAGTAAGTGTCTGTAGCTGGAGGAGCTTTGCTTCAGGCAAAACTTGCACTGTAACACCAGAGGGGAATATTTGCCTTGTTGCTTTGTACCTGGAAGCAGTCAAATCCCTTGGGGTCGGGCCTTCTGATTTGGAAGGTTGTCAGGGACAGGAAGGAACAATCACCAGGGAAATGGCATTGAGCAGCTTGTTTGGGCTGACGGACTAGATCCTCAGGGCCCCAAAAGAAAAGGCTGCTAAGATGGTTGTGTTTTTTTTTCAAAGTTCCATAGATCTGGGGAAGGGTGCATTAGATTGGAAAATAGCAAATGCCTTTATTCTAAAAGGGGAATTGGAAAACTGGAAACTACTGGGCCATTGGCTTAATCGGTTTTGAAGAAAATGTTAGAAGCTATTGAAGATGTTATGGCAGGGCACTTACCAAAAAAACAAGACAATTGGGCAGAGACAGCATGGTTTTGTAGAAAGGAAATAGTTTTTAACCCATTTATTGGTGTCCTTTGAATGCATAACGTGTGTTGTGGGTAATGGGGAGCTAGTGGTCATACTGGATTTCCAGAAGACATTTGATAAGGTGTTGTGTCAAAGGGTGTTGCAGAAGATAAAAGCTCCTGGTATAGGGGATAATGCATTGGCATGGTTAGATTGGCTAGCTAACAAATAGGATATAACAAGTGGTGTGCCACAGATCAGTGTTGGGGCCTCTGCTTTTTGCAGTTTATGTAAAAATTGGATGAAGGGACTGAAGATATGGTTGCTAAATTTGCTGATGATGCAAAGATGGGTAGGAAAGATGTGAAGAGGACATGAGGGAGTGGGCAAATGTGAAATTGTCCATTTGACAGGAAGAATTAAAACTAATCTAATTGAGTGATTGCAGGACTGATCCATGAATCAAGGCTAGTATGCAAGTAATTGGGAAAGCTAATAGTTTTTTTTTGCGAGGGGAATTCAATACAAGAGTCGGGAGGTTATGTTTCAGTTGTCCAGGGCACTTGAGACCACTTCGGGAGTATTGTGTACTGTAAGAAGAGTTTAAATGTGTTAGAAGCAGGTCAATGTTTGAAATTAATACCAGGAATGGACAGGTTGTCTTGAGGAAAGATTGGACAATCTAGGCTTGTATCCACTGGAGTTTAGAAGAATAAGTGATTTGATTGAAACATGCACCCTATTGAGACCCCTCAGGATCTTGTCTGTGAAAAGGATGTTTCCTCCTGTCAGAATCTCAAGCCAGAGGACTTTCTGTTCACACAATAGGGGTCGCCCATTTAAGATATGAGAATTATATGTAGAGTGCCTTACTAATTAAGCCAAGATGGGATAAATTGGGAATGAACAAAATCCCAATTTGCCATTCCAAAGAATAACAAGTAAGTATCCTGACTTTTGTATTTCAGTCAAAAGAATACCAAATTAATCTCCTGCCCCAAAAGGCAACAGTAGGTGGGCACTGTTTTGTAGGCTTGTGTGTTTGCTGTTGTGCTCAGTTACTGAGGTCACTAACATTGGGGTTTTGTGACTCCAAGCCTGTTCCTTCCAAAAACCAAAGCTGTCAGAAATATGACTTGATTACTCTAGTTCAGCGCTGCCCGCTTAGCCCTCTTTCCTCTGCCCTGCCCAAGTTTTGTTTTATTAATATTTACCCTTATAAAAGTTATTGCACTCTACTACCATTAATACGTTACTGACCCTGTTTATAACTGTCCAGAAAACTATTTGCTTACCTAACTTGCTACCTCTGCAGTCACACCCCTGCTAATAACATGTAGTTTTGCTTTACACATTGGTGCTTTGGTGACTTCTAAATTACATATAATGTAGAGCACAAAGAACATTGATTTAAACCAATTGATCCATATCTGTTTATCTTCTGCTCTTCTTGCTTATCTGACTTTCCCTTAAAGGCATAGTGGCAAGTTTCACTTTTTTCTTGCTTTGCATTGTGTAGCTTCTGCATGTTTCCTGTTTTTTTCATATGCCAGCTTCTGCAAGGTGCTACTCTACACAGTATAGTGTTAGAGTGCCAGTTACTCTTGCCCAAGTAGTAATTGGTGTGATCCCTGAGATTTTTTAAAGTGTTTATTTTAGTGTTGCAAGTAGGTTTACATTAACACTGCAGTGAAGTTACTGTGAAAATCCTCTAGTCGCCACATTCCGGCGCATGGTTGGGTACACCGGAGGGAGAATTTAGCACAGCCAGTGCATCTAACCAGCACATTTTTTGGACTGTGGGAGGAAACCAGAGCACCCAGAGGAAACCTATGCAGACACTGGAGAATGTGCAGATTCTGCACAGTGATGCAAGCTGGGAATTGAACCCAGGTCCCTGGTGCTGTGAGGCAGCAGTGCTAACCACTGTACCACAAAGGGGTTGGCCAGCTGAGTTGCTTGAAGGTGGGAGGACATGAGCTTAATTATGCCCATGGAGACATTCCAGTTGGAGTTGGTGGCTCACAATCTGAAGCTGAGGAAGAGAGGATGAAATTAATTATGCATTAACTTTAGAGTCATTGGCAGGAAGAAAATTGTGACCATGATGGACTTTACTTTTGGGTGGTAGAAGCTAGTTTGTGAGTGTCTTGTCATGTCCAAATCACTTGGGGGGCACAAGATAAATAGTTTGAAGCTATAAATGGCTCCGAGTGGAGTGGTGGCATTCTTCTCCAGCAAAATGTGACTCAGCTTCTCTTTGCTGTTGTACAATCGGCAGAGGCTTCTGAGTGGGTTGCCTAGTTACTCACTCGGCTAGTGATGGTGTAAAGATCTGACAATCTCACAATTTATTTTGTTCTGTAAATACCCCAGAATATTCTCAATGTTTGATACTCTATTTTCTATGATTGAACATTAATTGTTTTGTGCAATAAAGCCTTCCACTGTATTCACCAGGCATATAAATGGCATTGTGAAACTATGAATGAGGCGATTGTAAATTTTGAATCTTTGTTGCCTAGTGACTTGTTGCCTAGTGACCTCTTTGGTCAACATGACTAAACTGTTTTTGTGGGAGCTAAAAGGCTTTTGATGTCTTTGTTCAACAGGCTAATGAATTTGTGCGCAGTGTATTTGAGCTAGGACCACCACTGTTGCTTGATGCAGCTACACTCAAAGCAACCAAAACTTCTCGTGTTGAACGGGTAAGGCAAAAAATAATGCATTCACATTTTATTTTTAAAAAAAAATAGATTGTCAACATTCTTTTTTAAGAATGTAATTTGGAGAAAATGAAAGGCTGAGTAAGTCAGTATTTTGGAAGAGCAGTTGCCTGGATGGCAATGAAATGTTAGATTTTCTGATCAGATGATTACCAACATGTCTAGTTCCAACTATTTTGTTTGTCATACATAAAGTGGTAGAGTTAAAATATAAACTAAGTTTTAATGTACTTTTTAACTAATGAAAATAACCTTCAGCCTTAATTTTTTCATTGTTCTGTTTTTCAGCACTTTTACAACGCTGCTGTTTGCAAAGCTAGAACGAAGGCCAGGAACAAATTCCGTGACAAGCGATTAGACATTGGCGAATACGTTTAAATTCTTGCCAGAATTCAGTAGGAAGTTTCCTCGACTGTGTAACTATTTTATTTTTTGTTAGACATAGTAACGGGGGGTAAAAGTGCTCTTTTTTTTCCTCTTCTGCCCCTGCAAATCCAGCCCTTCCTTGTAAGTGTTTTCCTCGTCATGCTTAAGTTTCCAATCATTTCCAAATATCAACGAACCACCCAAGTATAATGGATTCCTCTATTTATTTTGTAACTGAATTTTGCACAAATGGGAATGATGCTACTTAATTTGTACATGATTTAATTGATATAAGTTGTAACTCTAGCTTGATAGTCAGTATCATAATGCTATATAATAATGTGATCAGAATTTTGCATTTATACAGTAAACATTGCATTCATTTCATGCTGACATTGTAATTTCAATTTGATCAATAAATGTATTTTAAACTGGTAAAATTGTCTCAACTAAGTTTTTTTTGAATATGAATTGAAAGATTTTAAAAAACATTAAATGCAGCACCAGAGATGCAATTAAAAACAGAATACTGGAAATACTCAGGTCTGGCAGCACCTGAGGGAAAAATTAACATTATCCTTTGTTCTGATAAAAGGTTAACTCTGTCTCTCTCACTGCATATACTGCCTGCATACTCAATATTTCCAGCGTTTTCTGTTTTGTTTCAGATTTCCTGCAGTATTTTGTATTTCATAGAAATACAATAGTCTGCTCTAACCTTACTGGGAGCTAGCTATCTAAACACATCTGACCAAGTGGCTGGTTTGTAGTGGACAAGATATACATCTTTAACCAAGCTCAAAGATCCCACATACCAATATTCCACAAATACTTTTTTAATGTCCACTTGGTCTATCTGTACATGCTGTACATAAAATAGAGCAACTGTTATGTTCATCTGTTTGTGGAAAATGAGTTGATCTCTTTGGGGAAAATTTGTCCTTGTATCAAATGTCACATGCCCTTTCCTACAATGGAAAAGGGCAATTGCTGGAATGTCATGGGGACATCAGTTCCAAGGCACATTTGAGCATATTGCCATCCCTTTACTGTTATTGGGCTGATGTCTTTGACTTCCCTACTGAGCATTATTTACCTTGGATTACTGTATTTCAAGAAGGCCCCTCGTGACATCAAAGCTCTGAATGGGCAGTAGAATCATAGAAACCCTACAGTGCAGAAGGAGGCCATTCGGCCCATCGAGTCTGCACCGACCACAATCCCACCCAGGCCCTACCCCCACATATTTTACCCGCTAATCCCTCTAACCTACACATCCCAGGACTCTAAGGGGCAATTTTTAACCTGGCCAATCAACCTAACCTGCACATCTTTGGACTGTGGGAGGAAACCGGAGCGCCCGGAGGAAACCCACACAGACACGAGGAGAATGTGCAAACTCCCCACAGACAGTGACCCGAGCCAGGAATTGAACCCAGGACCCTGGAGCTGTGAAGCAGCAGTGCTAACCACTGTGCTACCGTGCCGCCCCATGTGGTCTTTTCAGTATCTCCATACCAAAGCACAAAATGTAGTGTTGATGGGACCCGGGTTCAATTCTGGCCTCGGGTCACTGTCTGTGTGAAATTTGCATGTCCTCCCATGTCTGCGTGGGTTTGCTCCCATAGTCCAAAGATGTGTGGGTTAGGTGGATTGGCCATGCTAAATTGACCCTTGGTGTCAGGGGGATTAGCAGGGTTAATGTGTGGGGTTACAGGAATAAGGGTCTGGGTGGGCTTGTGGTTGGTACAGACTCGATGGGCCAAATAGCAGCCTCCTGTACTGTAGGGATTCTGATTGCAGTGAGCAACAATTGATGAGGAATGTCTGGTGATTTGGGTTTTCCTTAAATTATAAATCAAAGCTACCTTGACTGATGTATATCCTTGCATTTTGAGGACCACCTACCATTTGAATCTTTTGCTGGGAGGTGGAGGGGAAAATGAGTTGAGGCTCAAACATCAATGCAAGTTAAACTGATAAAAGCATAGCATAATTGTAGATTTTCCAGTGATTATGAAGGTCTAGTAAGTACTGACCTAAATTTCCATTCATTGTGCCTAATTTTTATTCTGCTTGCAATAGGGAAATGAATAAAAAGGCAACACAATATACAATAGGCTTTGTCATCCAATCTCATTTTCGGTATGGAGAATCAGTGAGTGTTTCAAGAGCTTTTTAGCATAAGTGGGCTTCACTGAAGTTGAACACCTTAATCCTTTAGTCATTTAAAGAACCCAGTTGCAATTGCTTGCGCACACACCTGTACTCTTCTGGAATGTGCTTTTGAAGTATAGTTTGGTGTTAGTGGACAAGACTTGGAGCTTCTATACTTCTATGTATAACATTTCACAAGCTATTTTATATGAAACAAATTAACTAAAAAGCTACATTAAAAATGTCTCCGATTTCAACTATGGAAAGTGCACTCAGTCACAGAATTGTTATGGTGCAAAAGGATGCCATTTGGCCAATCTTGTCTGCACCCACTCTCCCAAGGAGCATTATGACCGTGCCATTCTCCTGCCTCTTCCCTGTACCTTTGCACATTGTTTATATTCAGATAATTATCTATTGTCCTCTTGAATGCCTCAATTGAACCTGCTGTGCACTGAATCTCATTTTAAAAACCCAGGAAGGCAGGGTTCTTTTCACACCAGAGTTTGACAGTCCTGGCGCTCTGTGCATGCCCAGTGGCCCTAAACTGTCAATCTCTTGTTTGCTGGCTGGCCCAGGACGACTGCCAGCCCCAAACCCCTCTGCCCCAGAGTGCCCTGATGTCCAGGCCCAACCCACCCCACTCACTGCCCTCTATCCCAGACCGATCCCAATGCAGAGTGACAGTGGGGCCCCACCCCTTGGCACTGCCCTGTCCTGAGGCATGGTACATTGGGGAGACCATGCAGACGCTACGACAACGGATGAATGAACACCGCTCGACAATCACCAGGCAAGACTGTTCTCCATGTGGGGGAGCACTTCAGCAGTCACAGGTAAATGTTCTCCAAGGCGGCCTTCACGACACACGACAGCGCAGAGTTGCTGAGCAGAAACTGAAAGCCAAGTTCCGCACACATGAGGACGGCCTAAACCGGGATGTTGGATTTATGTCACATTATCAGTAACCCCCACAGCTTTCCCCCTGATCTTGCAGAATCTCACTAGCTGTTCGGTCTGGAGACAATACACATCTCTTTAACCTGTGTTGAATGCTCCCTCCACCCACATTGTCTGTACCTTTAAGACCTGGCTGGCTGTAGAGATTTGCATTCTAATTAGTATTCTGTAACTTGACTTCTGTGTTTGTGTACTGTTGGAGAACAGGTATCCACTCTATCTGATGAAGGAGCTGTGCTCCGAAAGCTTATGGTATTTGCTACCAAGCAAACCTGTTGTACTTTAACCTGGTGTTGTGAGACTTACAGTGCCAGGGGCACAGGCTGGTACTGCCAGAGTGCCCATGCCCAGGGACCACAGGCCCCAATTGCCCCCTTCATTCCGGCAGGCTCTCCCGCTAGTTGTCCAAATGTGGGGAGCTAGTCTGAACCTCGCCGGAATGAAATACTCCTGGTGGGGTAGTCCCGAAAATGAACACATATACATGCAGAAAAGATTTAAATTACTTACCAAGCTTCCTACCAGTTTCCAGTGTGGTCTGATAAGCAACTGTTCATCTGGCATATGTGCAAATCCCTGTTCAAGGCTGCAGATGCACGTCTCCCACCGTGACCCGACAGAAAAGTTGCAGGTCGCAATGGGAGAATTGCGGCCAGGGTTTCTGGGGACGCAGAAATCTGAATTCAATATTTTTAAAAAAATCAAATTTGGATAACCATCATTATAAAAACCCACCTTATTCACGACGTCCTTTACCTGGTATGTAATAGTCTAGCACAATGCTCAGCTGTATCCAACCGTGACAAAGCCAACATGTAAATGAAAGCAGATGGACCATCTAGCATTGACCTAGCCACCAGAAATAATTGCAAACCCAGTCCTGTTGACCTTGCAAAATCCTCCTTTTGTGCCAAAATTGATAGACATAGACTAGTCAAACAGCAGGCTTACATAATTGTACTGATGGAATCATACTTTACAGCCAATATCACTAATCTTCTGAATGGCCCCTCCCACCAGCAGGACAGACCCAGCAAAGGTGGTGGCAGTGCAGTGCTATACAGCTGGGAGAGAGTTCTCAACATCAATTCTGCTATTAAATCTCATAGTAGCAGTTCAAACATAGGCATGGAAACCTGCTGATTATCGCATCCTGTACCCTCCCAGTTGATGACTCAGTACCACTCCATGTTGAACACTACTTGGAGGAAGCACTGATGGTGGTAGCATAGATAATGTTCTCTGGATAGGGAACTTCAATGTACATTACCAAGAATGGCTTGGTAGCACCACTACTAATTTGGCTGACTGAGTTCTACAGGCCATGGTTGTAGATTGGGTCTGCAGCAGGTGGTGAGGGGACCAACAAGAGGGAAAGACCTATTTGATCTCATCCTCACCAATCTACTTGTCACAGATACATCTAACCATGACAGTATCAATAGGAGCGAACAGCGCATAGTCCCATCTTCATGTTGATGGTACATTCCATTGTGTTGTGTGGCACCATCACTGTGCTAAATCAGATAGATTTTGAGCAGATCAGCAGCAGCAGAATTATACTCAACTGCAATCTGTAACCTTGTGGTTTGGCATATCCCCCACTGTACCATTACCACCAAGCCTCCTGGTTCAATGAGCAGCATCAGGCATACATAAAAATGAGGTGTCAAACTGGTGACAGTACAATACAGGATTGTTTGCATGCCTAACAGCATAAGCAGCTAGTGATAGAGTTAAGTGATCCCAATGGATCAGATCTATTGGATCAGACCAACAACTCACTGGAGCAGGATGCTTGATAAATACCCACATCATGCTGGAGGAGCAAAACGTAAGGCTGAGACATTTGCTACAATCTTTAGCCAGAAGTGCTGAGTGGATGATCCATCTCAGCCTCCACCAGAGGCCCCCAATTTGATTCACTCAATGTAATATCAAGGAATGGCTGAAGGCACTAGATATTGCAAAGCATGTGGGCCCTGACAATACTCCAGCAATAGGACTGAAAACTTGTGCTGCAGAACTTGCTTGCCCCTAGCTGAGCTGTTCCAGTGCAGTTACAACACTGGCATCTATTCAGCAATGTATGTCTAATAGCCCAAGTATGTCTTGTACACAATACAAGTCCTACAAGTTGACAAGTCCTCACTCACCTGATGAAGGAGCAGCTCTCCGAAAGCTTGTGCTGCCAAATAAACCTGTTGGACTTTAACCTGGTGTTGTGAGACTTCTTACTGTGCTTACCCTAGTCCAACGCTGGCATCTTCGCATCTTGTACACAATATACAGGACAAGCCCAACCAGTCAATTACCACCCCACCAATCGGCTCCCAATCATCAGTAAGGAGATGGAAGGGATAATCAACAGTATTATCAAGTGGCACTTGGGGGAGGCAGTGGCATAGTGGTATTGTCGCTGGACTAGTAATTCAGAGACCCAGGGTAATGCTCTGGGGACCTGGGTTTCAATCCCACCATGGCAGATGGTGAAATTTGAATTCAATAAGAATCTGGGGGGTGATTTTCTAACCTCACCACGATCCTGAAAAATAGAGCTCAGGCCTAAAAATCAGTTTCACGCTGTTGTACCTGTTAATTCTCAGATACTTTCAACCAGTTTACTTACTCCAAGGTTTTACCCCGGTGTCCTTATTTGCAAGATGGACAAAGGACAAACACAAGTAAAGGTTCAACAAGTTTATTAATAAATTATCCACATAAAACAAGAGGATACCCCAGCAGATTCAAGTATACTACCCGTAAAGATGGTTTGGTTGAACTGCAGGCCCGATTCTCTGAGTCTCTCTGGTCCGTCGTCACGAAGGTGAGTCTCGATGGCAGCTTCTTCCTTCCTTCCTTCTTCGGTCAGTCTTCCGAATGGGCAAGGCCGCCTCATTTGTCGAGTCTTCGCTGCTGGTCTCTCAAAGTGTGTCCCTTTATCCCCCAGCCTGCTTGCCTTTCCAGAAACTTCTCTGGCTTCCGGCCAATGAGGCCCCAGGAGGGGGTTCCAATACCCAGTGGGTTTCGTGCTGTCTGCCTGACAGGACACCAGGGTCCGCCCCCCCCCCCCAGGTGTCCCATCTCCCAGGCACTTTCGGTGACGGAAAGTCTGGCCCGATCTGGGCTTCTAACAATAGGCTGGTGCATTTCAATGGGGTGCAATGATCTCCTGCTAAGTATCAAGTAGAGTGTAACGACCTTTGATGGGTGGTTGATGGGTCAGGCTCAGACACGTTTGTGTATTTGTATAATTGGCCTGCCTGAGGTTTGACTGTTTGTCTTTAATATGCCCAAATCTTTAATTTAGGGTATCCAATTTTATCAGCCTTAAAACTAGGCCCTGTTTATATCACCACAACGCCCAGCACCAACCAATTTGAAATGATCCTGGTCCCTTTCCAATGGTGCAAATTGGATCTCAGCCAGAAAAGCAGCATTTAAATATGCAAACACCATTTGACGCTAGATTCTCTCAGCACCTGGGACGTTCCGACCTTCAAGCACAGCATAAGAAAGACGTGAATCACTACTGGTCTCCACCGATGAAGACCAGGCACGAAGGCCATGCCATTGGGCTTAGAGCCCATTAAAGCCCCTACATAGCATTGCCCAACCGGCATCCTGGCAGTGGCCACAAGGCAACCTGGCTGTGCCCACTGGGCATGCCAGAAGTGCCAGTTGGGCACTGCCAGGGTGCCGGGACAGTGCCAAGGGAGTGTGATCTGAATAGATGTGGGGCCTGAGTGGGGGGCTATGATGGGGGGGTCTGCAGGAGTGGAGCAGGAAGGGGGTCATGATGGGGACATGTTGGGGCTCACAATGGGGGTGCATGTCAGGGGTCAGGCAGGGAGATCTATCAGGAGGGCCTCAATGCTGATGACCTGTGTTGGGGAGGGGGTGGGAAACATGCTGCCGGTGGGTGGGGTCCTGATGTCTGGCGGGAGGTGTCCTGATGGTTGGGCGGGGGCTGGGGGAAGGAGAGAGGGGGTTCTCCCATGTACAGTGAGATTGGGACATCCTTGTAAAATGGTGCCTGACCACTCTGCAGACGGCCTTACAGGCTTGTTTAGATTCCCCCCCCCCCGCCCCCCCCCTCCAAGAAGACTTGAACAATATCCAGGGCTGACAAGTGCAAGTAACATACATGCCACACAAGTGCCAGGCAATTACCATCTCCAACAGGAGAGAATCTAACCATTGCCCCTTGACATTCAATGGCATTACCATTGCTGAATCTCCCATTATCAACATCCTGGGTGTTACCATTGACCAAAAACTGGACTGGACTAGCCATACAAATACTGTGGCTACAACAGCAAGTCAGAGGCTAGGAATCCTGTGGCGAGAACTCACCTCCTGACTCCCCAAAACCTATCCACAAGACACAAGTCAGGAGTGTAATGGAATACTCTCTCCTTGCCTGGCAAAGTGTAGCTTCAACAACACTTAAGAGGCTTGACAGCAACCAGGGCAAAGCAACCCACTTGATTGGCATCCCTTTCACAAACATTCGCTCCTTCCGGCACCAACACCAACACCAACAGTGGCAGTCATTTGTACCACCTACAAGATGCACTACAGAAACCTATCAAAGCTCCTTAGACAACACAATCCAAACCCACAACCACTACCATCTAGAAGGACAGGAACAACAGATGCCTGGGAACATAGCCACCTGGAGGTTCCCCTCCAAACCATGCACCAGGGGAATATATTGCTGTTCCTTTACTGCCACTGGGCAGAATCCTGGAGCTCCTTCCCCAACAGCACAGCAGCGGTTCAAGAAGGCAGCTCACCACCATCTTCTCAAGTGCAATTACAGATGGGCAAGGAATGCTGACCTAGCCAGCGAAGCCCACATCACATGAATGAATAAAAAACACACTAATTTCTCCCTAAACTTCAATGATGTCTCACCATCCATCACAAAGTCTAAGATGCTACAACTTTGATTCCAGCCATTCCTACTCAGTGAATTGTGAACTCAACAAATACAGGGATTGCAATATTCTCACACAATGGTGCACATGAATTGGCACTCCATCGTGCTGCACTGTCCCTCTGTGCTGTATTATCCATTAAAGCTGTTAGAATTGGTGTAAACACCTAGCTCTGACCCAAGAAACATTGAATGTTAAAAATCAGAATTTATCTATTTTGTTTTTTTTACCTATGAGCGTTTCTATTTTACCTATTAGTGTTTCAGGGCGGCATGGTAACACAGTGGTTAGCACTGCTGCCTCACAGCACCAGGGACCCGGGTTCGATTCCTGGCTTGGGTCACTGGCTGTGTGGAGTTTGCATGTTCTCCCCGTATCTGCGTGGGTTTCCTCTTGGTGCTCCGGTTTCCTCCCACATTCTGAAAAATGTGCTGGTTAGGTGCATTGACCCGAGCAGGCGGCAGACTGTGGCGACTAGGGGAATTTCACAGTAACTTCATTGCAGTGTTAATGTAAGCCTTACTTGTGACTAATAAATAAACTTACTTATACTTATTTGACTCGGGATCTAGCACTGAGGAACAAGACCTCCTTCCTGCTGTTCACCTATCAAAATAAATGCCTTTCAAAGCTGGAGGTCCCTGACTGCTTATCTCCTCAGGATTTATTTGTTAGTGTCACAAGTAGCCTTGCATTAACACTGCAATGAAGTTACTGTAAAAATCCCCTAGTCGCCACATTCCAGAGCCTGTTCAGGTACACTGAGGGAGAATTTAGTATGGCCAATGCACCTAACCCGCACATCTTTCAGACTGTGGGAGGAAACCGGAGCACCCAGAGGAAGCCCACGCAGACACGGGGAGAATGTGCAGACTCAATATAGTGATCCAAGCTGAGAATCGAACCTGGGTTCCTGGCGCTGTGAGGCAGCAGCGCTAACGACTGTGCCACCGTGCCGCCCCCATTTCAGCAGCCGTAGCCTGAGGAAGAATCCCCCTTCTTATTGGGCAAGCTGCCCACATGGGTGTATGTTTAGTTCTGGCAGCTAGCTCTCCCCAAATTTCAATCGATGCTTGACAAAATCAAATGGTTTGCACCTCCTGCAACCATTGGGTGGACGTAGTGAGTTCTCTGCCCACCATCCGTCCAGTGAATGCAAAACAGAAAAATGTCTGATTATCCCTGAATTCTAAACCTTGGTTTTAATACAGGGCAGGTAGGGAAGGTGACAAGCTGCTGTCATAACACCAACACAAAGGCCAAGTGATATTAACATCCGGACCTTATTTTAATCTGACTGATGGCGTCCCCATCTGATCATATCAGAAAATATGCAGCCTACCTGCAGTGCAACTTTTCAAAGTGGATCATCCTGGAACTAGTTAAAAGACTGCAATGTTTAAAACAAGGTTGAGTTCTGGTTGTTAATTTTGCGTTGAATTCTGTCGGCTGTAATGAGTTGGGGGGTTGCTCCTGGATTTTCAGAAGGTCACAGTGGAGGATGTCAGAGAAAGGAGTGGTACACACTTCTCTAGCATGGTAGGATCATCACCAGTGCAACTACCCAGCAGGCTGGATAGAGGTGGATGAGAGGAAGATTGCCAACAGTATCACCCCCAGGGGACTGGACTTAGTTTAGGAAGCGCTTCAATGATCCTACAGCGCTCAACTCTCCATGGCTTTCAATGACACCTGCCAACAGGCCTTTCATCACCCTTTCTCTTTCAATAATTTCCTCCCTCCCATCATATTCTTCAGCACCCAACCAAAAGGCCCCAATGCAACACCTCTCTTTCTCATTCCAAACATCTCATTCACACCAATACTCACCTCTTCACACCAATATTAAAAACTATCCCAAATCACATCCTAACACTTGCACAACCATCACCTTCTCCAAGTGCTTCTTTCCAGCTTCTCGTACGATACAGGTGCCTCTACCCTCCCACCTTGTGAAGGCAGTAAATGGTGATGAGTGGAGCAGGAAGGAGTCAGTGGTATTGTACACTATCATTTTGTTCCTGGAGTGCTCAGACTGTGAAAACTGAGGCTAAAGTGTGCTTGGCTGCCTTGATGTAGACACAGGTTTCTGCTACTTGCACTTGCATTTCATACAAACCACATAACTTGTTTTCAGGGTTTAATCATCGATCCAAAAAACCAAAATGCTGTACTGAGGAGTTTTCTAACCATCTTTTACTGCTGGTTTAGTATGACTCCCAATTGACCAGGGGGTATTTTTAAGCACCTCGATATCTTGATAATGAGCATTTTTCTTTCCAACATGAGTAAACCAAATTATAACCTATTCTAGAATCATAGAATCCCTACAGTGCAGAAGGAGGCCATTCAGCCCATCAAACCTGTACCAACAACAATCCCACCCAGGCCCTAACCCCACGTATTTACCCTGCTAATCTCCCTGACACTAACATTAATTTAGCGTGGCCAGTCAACCTAACCTGCACATTTTGAGTGTTGGAGGAAACCAGAGGAAACCCACACAGACATGGGGAGAATGTGCAAACTCCACACAGACAGTCATCCAAGGCCGGAACTGAACCAGGGCCCCTGGTGCTCTGAGGCAGCAGTTTTAACCACTGTGCCCCTGTACCATCCAGTCGTTAAAGAGCTCTTTGATATCTTTTGCAAGCGCAGTTTCACTCCAGTTTAACCAGTTTTGGTATGAAAAAGATGACTAATTTCAATTTATTTACATATCTTTCAACGTGATAAAACAACATTTAGCTATAGGTCTAGTTTGTTGATCTCTGTGACTAGTTTGATTTAGTCTTCTTAAACACATTATTAATCATTAGCTTGACTGTGCAACCACATCAGAATCAGGGGAGATCTTAGTTACTGCAGGTTAAAGATCCATTTGTGGATTCTTTTGGAAACAGCAAACAAGATTAAAAGATCAATATTGCCTTCTGGTAAAAAAAATACAGGTCACAGTTTCCCTGGAGATGTGACTGTACACACACACAAAGATGCCGTTGGCTGCTATCACATCATGAATGTTCATTTTATGTAAAATTGAACTTTAGGGGTAGCAGAGTGGTTAGCATTGCTGCCTCATAGCGCTAGGGAGCTGGACTTGATTCCTGGCTTGGGTCACTGCCTGTTTGCACATTCTCCCTGTGTCTGTGTGGGTTTCCTCCAGGTCCTCCGGTTTCCTCCCACAGCCCAAAAATGTGCCGGTTAGGTGCATTGGCCATGCTAAATTCTCCCTCAGTGTATCCGAACAGGCGCTGGAGTGTGGTGACTAGGGGATTTTCACAGTAACTTCATTGCAGTGTTAATGTAAGCCTACTTAGAAACTTCTTAAGATAAATTGTACGGAGACATGGTGCTGCAAAAAATGATTCTCAGTGGATATTCCCACGTCGATTTGATATTTTAAAACTTGGAAACCTGAGTGCATAATGTGGTCAGGTCTATATTTAGAGTGTTGAGAGTAGCTTGCCTGAATTGCACAGCAGGTCTGGTGCAAGTTCTCCTTCAGCAAAGGGAATCTCAAGTAGTATGTTGTTTAAATGAGAATATCTCCACAATTTTGTAATTTTTCTGGGTAACTCTAAGAACTCATTGGTTTGATTTGTGCCTCACTGAATTTCATTGGATTCACCATAAAGCCTGGTAAGTCAATTTTATTTTTGGTGTCAGCGGCGTGAGTCGTTGTGACTGCTATAATTGAGACGCTGAGTTTTTATATGCCTTCACGTAACAAATGGAGACGAAACAGCAACCGTTCATTAATTTTCTATTTGATATCAGATTACTCTGAAAGCTAATTGGTGAAGCAAGAGTTTAAAATGAGCAAAAGTCCTGAAGCATACCAGTTATGACAGAGATCCTGAAAATTATTGTTTAAATTTGATTTTAACATAAGTGCAGTACAGTATGTATTTTTACAGATTTACCAAACCCATGATTCTCCAAAGCCTCCATGTGGGCTTATTTCAATATTCGATCAGCGAATACTTTCAGCTTTATGTCACTATAAAGTTCAACTTCTGTCGGTGGCTAATTAAATCTCTCACTGCTGTGGGGATTCTACTTGGTTCACAAATCTAGACCCATAATAGAAGATCAATAATCCAATGGGAGAAGGTTAAACTTAGCTGTCAACTAAGCTCTCATTTTAGCAGAAAACAAACAGTGAAGCTTTTACGGCCCAGTTGGGGCTGCTGGAACAGCAGTCATTACCTCAAGGCATGTTACGTGTTGATAATTTAACAAACTATTTTGCATAAGTGGTTGATCTTTTGTGGGCATTGCAAGTGTGCAGCTGGATTTAATGGCACCCAGCAGTGAGTTGGCAGGTGGCATAATAAAATGCTCTGGTGCAGTGCTCGTGCCTATCCACCTGCCCTGTCCCACCACAATTGTACCAGTGGCGGGTAGCAGTTGGACCCACCTGTGAACCAACTATGGCCATTAAGTGATCAAGGGTTACCTAATGGCCTGTGGGTGGCTGCCTCACGGCGCCAGGGACCCGGGTTCAATTCCAGCCTCGGGTCACTGTCTGTGTGGAGTTTGCACATTCTCCCCGTGTCTATGTGGGTTTCCTCCGGGTTCTCCTGTTTCCTCCCACAGTCCAAAGATGTGCAGGTTAGATTGATTGGCCATGCTAAATTGCCCCTTAGTGTCAAGGTGACAAGCAGGGTAAATGCATGGGGTTACAGAGATAGGTGGGATTGTTGTCGGTGCAGGCTCAATGGGCCAAATGGCCTCTTTCTGCACAGTTGGGATTCTATAATTCTAGGATCCTGCTGCTGTAAGTAAGCTTTCACTGCACAGTCTGGTGATGGACAAGGGGGGCGTTGGTGCCCATTTAACGGGCCATGTCGACCCATCACAGGACCTACACAAGGTGGGTCCTCCACCCCCCACCCTTGCCCTCACTTCTTCCTTCCCTCGTTGGCCCCTACCAGCCTGGCCCCAGCAAAATCCGCAGACTAACCTAAGGTCCTGGTTCCCATGCAGCAATGCCTTCCTTCTGGCCTTGCTGCAATACCAACAGAGGCCACTGCTCCCAGTGGCGCTGCCAGTACAGGAGAGCTGTTAGTCTTTGATTGGTGAGCAGCTCTCCGCGCCTGAACTTCTCGTTGCTGGGGGCCAGAAGTCCCACCTCAAAACAATTAAAGGCCAGTCAGTCATTAAATGGCTGCAGGATGAGTGCGCTAACCAGAATTGGGGGCAGGGCCACCATCCCCAACGTAAAATTCAGCTGTTCCAATGATGCCACCTTCTTGATCTTGACCTCCATTTTGTTTTATTCTTTCTTTGCTTTGTCCCAATACAACCACCACCCACCTGTCCCATCCCCACCACCCCCCACCCCCACCCCATCGACAGGGTCATCTGTCTTTGTTTTTCAGTTTTGCTTTCAGTGAGCCTTGACGTTTGTTCACCTATTTTCATGTTCTGCTATTTTACCTTAATGCCACCATTAATGCCCCTTTTGTCTTGTGTCCATGATATCTTTGTCAATTTCCCTTTAGCTCCGACCTATCCCTGACCTTCTGTTCTGCCCCAGCTCCACCACCGTCTCCAACAATCTGGTTCATTACATTGCTATCCCTCTTCAAGTCTATAGAAGAGTCATGTGGACCCTCTGTCTCTCTCCACAGATGCTGCCAGACCTGCTGAGTTTATCCAGCATTTTCCATTTTTATTCCAGCTCAAAGCGTTGAGTCCAAACACATGGGTTTAGAACTGGGTTCTAGGGTGGAGGGATAATTGGATTATTCTCGGGCAGGGGGAATAGGGCTAAAGAGGCGGCACGGTGGCACAGTGGTTAGCACTGCTGCCTCACAGAGCCAGAGACCGGGGTTCGATTCCTGGCTTGGGTCACTGTCTGTGTGGAGTTTGCAAATTTTCCCCGTCTCTGCGTGGGTTTCCTCAGGGTACTCTGGTTTCTTCCCACAGTCCAAAGATGTGCAAGTTAAATTGATTGGCCGTGCTAAATTGCCCCTTAGTTTCAAGGGTTTAGCAGGAAAAATATGTGGGGTTATGGGAATAGGGCCTGGGTGGGATTGTGGTCGGTGCAGACTCGTTGGGCCGAATGGCTCCTTCTGCACTGTAGGGCTTCTATGAAATATATCACACTGTCAGCCATTGCTGAGTTAGATGGTTTTGAGTACCTAACTTAATAGCAATGAGGCAGGTCTCTTTCAGACTTCTGTTTTAGAAACAGACTGAGTTTGATTTACTTTCCAATTTATTATAAATTCATTAACCTCCAGGACAGAGAAGTGCTTTCATAAAATTATCACCCTTAAAGAAGAGATTAAATTCAAGAACCACTTCAGAAAGTCAAGCTCCTTGCAGCTCACTTCAATATTAAATTTGTATCAATTTTTTTCTGTTTTGAGCTAGTGGGCTTTAATGAAATTATCAGGGGTCTTATAAGAGAACAGTAACACAGTACTCTAATCCCAAAACCTGGGCTAAGGTCCAGAGACATGAGTTCAAATCCTACCCACAACACCTGGGAGCTTAAAATTCAATTAATTAATACATCTGGAATATTAAACTGCGCTAGCCTCTAATAATTGTCATAAAACTCAATTTGGTTCACTACTGCCAGTTACACTACTACATTGAACTGTAACAGTTCAAGGAAGCAGCATACCACCAGCTTCCTGAGGGCAATTAGGGATGGGCAATGAATGCCAGAGTTGCTCTCATCCCAAGAGTGAATTTAAAAAAAACTGACATAGAAAATGTACTGATTTAAGCATCATGAGGAAGTTAGAATTAATCATTGTCATCTTGTGTCATGACTATAGAAAAGTGCGTTATAGATATCATAGAATCATAGAATCCCTGCAGTGCAGAAAGAGGCTATTTGGCCCATCGAGCCTGCACCGACCACATTTCCCACCCAGGCCCAACCCCCGTAACCCCACATATTTACCCTGCTAATCACCCTGACACTAAGTGGCTATTTAGCATGGCCAATCAACCTAACCCGCACACCTTTCGGACTGCGGGAGGAAACCGGAGGAAACACACAGACACGGGGAGAACATGCAAACTCCACACGGACAGTGACCCGAGGCCGGAATTAAACCTGGCGCTGTGAGGCAGCAGTGCTAACCACTGTGCCACCATGCTGCCCAATGTAAGAGGGAGTCTGTACGTGGCAAAATGAGGGTAAGATAGAAATATAAAGGTTCAAGAAATGACAAAGGCCTTACATTAATCCTTTCAAAACTTCCAGATCAAATAACTTCAGCTCAAATCTATTTTCAGATGCCAGTTATGCATATGTTCTTAAGGAACATTTGTACTGGCACTAGAACCAGATCATCCCCAAGAACCATCTCTAAAGAAAATGGATTCATGGTTTGAAGAGTTATCGGGTCAATTCCCTGACAGGTGATCTCAGCGAGGAGTATGGCTCACAAAGAGTGTAAGGAAATTGCAAGCCTGCTGCATCTGATTTTCTATTAATTACAGAAAATCAAAGCTCTGAGCCTGCGGTTTTGAGACATTTTGTCAGAAACAACTTGTTGGAAAATCCAAACATCACAGCTTTCGATAAGATAGAAATAGGGAGATGGTGGTGGAATAGCTTGGAACAAGAAAAAAAAAATTTACAAAATCTGCATTAAGAAGCATCTTTCTGATTTTGCCTTTCTATGTATATTCTAAATCCTCCCGTACAGCTTTAATGAAGTTAAACTAAAACTTTCATCTGTGTACAAACCCAGAGATTGTTGGCTACTTTTTAATGAAAATACTCCCTTTCATGAGTTCCTTCTTTTTTATCTATTGTTGATGGAAAATCTGGGGAAGTGATGGACTAGTGGTATTGTCGCTAGACTATTAATCCAGAAGCTCAGCTAATGTTCTGGGGACCTGGGCTCGAATCCCGCCACGGCAGATGGTGGAATTTGAATTCAATAAAAAATATCTGGAATTAAGAATCTACTGATGACCAGGAAACCAATGTCGATTGTCGGAAAAACCCATCTGGTTCACTAATATCCCTTTAGGGAAGGAAATCTGCCGTCCTTACCTGGTCTGGCCGACATGTGACTCCAGAGCCACAGCAATGTGGTTGACTCTCAAATGCCCTCTGAAATGGCCTAGCAAGCCACTCAGTTCCAGGGCAACTAGGGATGGGCAATAAATGTTGGCCAGCCAGCGATGTCCGTGCCACACTAATGAATATTGCATGTATCACTTTGTGGGGAACAATCTCCATTGGTGCTTAAAACATTTCAGTTCAAGATTTGCTGATATATATTAGGTGGGATTTTCTCAAAAAAAGGCAGTGTATGTCAGCGATGGGAAAAAACAGTGAGGAAGCCGCTAGCCCCAAAGGCTATTGCTTGGCACATAGCCAGAAAAAAAGGAAGAGGCGGGACAAATAACATCTGCCCCGCCAGCAACTTTGGTTAAAAAGGGCGCCCGAATACAACTAAAAATAGAATCATCCCCCACTCCCGGGGGGAGTATTTGGGCGGGACCCTCTTCCCCCTGAGCTAAGTACTCACCTGAACTACTCTTCATAGAATCATAGAATCCCCACAGTGCAGAAGGAGGCCATTCGGCCCATCGAGTCTGCACCAACCACAATCCCACCCAGGCTCTATTCCCGTAACCCCACATATTTACCCAGATAATCCCCTGACAGTAGGGTCAATTTAGCATGGCCAATCAACCTAACCCACACATCTTTTGGACTGTGGGAGGAAACCAGAGCAACCAGAGGAAGGCTATGCAGACACAGGGAGAAAGTGCAAACTCCACACAGACAGTGACCAGAGGCCGGAATTGAACCTGGGTCCCTGGCGCTGTGAGGCAGCAGTGCTACCCATTGTGCCACCCGACTGTGCCATCGTGCCACCATACTCTGGTGGGTTCTGCTCACTAGATGCACGCCTGTGCGAGACCTGTCATGATACTCGTCTGCCTGCCCTTTCGCTGATGTGAATGGACAATCTAATGGGCAGAGGACTATTGGGCATATAAATAGTATCTAAAGTTAAAGTTAAAGTATTCAAATGGAGTCCCTGAAGTTGAGCGCGGGATTCCTGTCACATCATTGGCGGGGACAATCGGAATGGGAAATCCCGCCGGTGTGAACCATGTGTATGGATTCCTGTTCCTGCCACCAACCCTGCCTCCCGTCCCGTCCCCCCAAAATTGGAGTGCAAAATCCCCCCTAATATCCATGACTTTAATTTTTTAAGAGACTTGAAAGCCTCACTCAATCTTATTCTCTCTAATTGAAATAACGTTATAATATATGTACAGAAATAGTCTAAAAATAACCCCCTTGTGAATTTGAATCCTGAGTATCAAATTAGTACAGATTTACAATTTAAATTGCTACATAACTTTGTTTTTCAGTCAAATGAAAATGCAGAACGGTTTGAAGGATTTAACCCTTTTTGACTTGGATGGTGAAAGCAAACTCTATGTGGTTGATTCGATAAACAACTTGCACAGGGCGGATACTTGTGAAAACCCCTGTGATCCATCTTCAAGTAGGTATTATGGCAAAATAACACCTTAACAATACTTTCCATCTACCTGATGTCAGCCCAGTGGTTAACACTCTCACCTCTCTGAGTCAGAAGGACGCATTTCAGAGACTTGAGTATAAATCTGGTTGACACTCCGAAGGAGTGCTGCAGTGTCAGAGAAGCTACCTTTCAGATAAGGCATTCAACAGAGGTCCCCCATCTGCCCTTTCAGGTGGGTGCAAAAGCTTCCGCTGCACTATTTCAAGGAGAGCAGGGAAATTAATATTCCTCAAAGCAAAATCATTAAACAGATTGGGTGGGATTTCTCCCCCCCCTCCCCCCCCCCCCCAAACACTGTCAAAGGGGTTTCCCATTGCTCGCACCCTCTGTTGCCATGGATCTCTTGGCAAGGGGTTGCTGTCGACGGGACCAGAAGATCCTGCTGGCAGGAACAGCTAGAAAATTCCACCAATTATCCGGTCGCTTTTTGCGGAACCTTTCTGAGCATAAATAGAGTCCAGTGTGTCAGCAGCTGAGTCGGTGCTAGCGGAATCTAATAGTCTCGGAAGAATCTCGACAGTCAGAGGAGGTGGTGGTAGAGGGTTGTCGGTCCTAGTTAGATATCAGAATCTCTTAACGCTATTGAAGATTCAGTTACCCCTAGCTCAGAGAACCCGGGTGCAGAGTTGCGCTGCTCCACAAGAGTCTGGAAGACCCCAGAGTGACTGACTTTGTGAATTTTGCCAAATGGCCCCTCTTGCAAATTTTATTTTGACTGTATATATCTGTACATAAGAGTTTTTGGACGTATTGTATAAAATAACTTAATGGGGAGGATTGTGGTAATGTGGCCCCTTTAGGTGCAAGTGTTTGTGGGTAATGGGACCCTCCTGCCGGGGGAAGCACGTGAACCAGCACCTATTGCGTGTTAGGGCGCGGATCCTGGTGGGAGGGAACCTTTAGTGGAAGACTGGGAGTTGATGGAACCAGATCTGTACCTGCATTGAGCTTGTTTGTATATAGTTTTATCTTTCCTTCAATAAATCACTGTTGTGATTCAAGGCTTCCTCGTCGTGATACCTCACGATACAACAGGGTTCAGGTAAAGGACGGTCACATAGGCAAGGAATTGAAGTTTAATGATGCTTGTGCAATCGTGGAACAATAAGAATTGGTAACTTCAAGACAAGTGGCAGAAAAAGTAAATAAACAAAATAAATGTGATTCTGCTACATAAATAAGCATTTTTGTTTGAGTTAATAGCATAGTTGTTCCCTCCCTCAAATGATAAAGGAACAGCAACTATTTTGTTTGGCATGTGATGTGCCCCTGTACACTTAGCTAGAGCCAATTGTGTTATCAATCCTTCATGCTTCCCTCAAATCTTATGTTATCTTTCACAAAGCACCGACATAGCAATGATCGAACTGAAAGTTCTGCTACCACTCACCCTGAAATACATACTACTCGATATCCGCGGTGGTCCTGACACCATTTCCTCAAAGAAGCTGCGACTTGCTTACAAATGCTTCAACTTTCCTCCAAAGATACTTGCATTGGTACCATTATCCTCCTGGGGCTGTCACCACTTTCACACTGTGGAGATGCCGGCGTTGGACTGGGGTAAACACAGTAAGAAGTTTAACAACACCAGGTTAAAGTCCAACAGGTTTATTTGGTAGCAAAAGCCACACAAGCTTTCAGAGCCTTAAGCCCCATTCTTCAGGTGAGTGGGAATTCTGTTCACAAACAGGGCATATAAAGACACAGACTCAATTTACATGAATAATGGTTGGAATGCGAATACGTACAGCTAATCAAGACTTGATTAGTTGTAAGTATTCGCATTCCAACCATTATTCATGTAAATTGAGTCTCTGTCTTTATATGCCCTGTTTGTGAACAGAATTCCCACTCACCTGAAGAAGGGGCTTAAGGCTCTGAAAGCTTGTGTGGCTTTTGCTACCAAATAAACCTGTTGGACTTTAACCTGGTGTTGTTAAGCTTCTCACCACTTTCACACCCCAGAGAGTCATTTCTACACATCTTCCTTTGGTCTCATCCATTATCATGTAACACCGTGTATCCCTTATACAATTGTCCCTCTATCATGTATATTTAAAACAATACTGAAAGGCAACTGACAATATTTGACACGTTGATATATCCAGCAAGCATGATGCATAAAATATTAGAATTCTTACTAAATGTTTTAACTTGAAAATCCATAAAGGAAATGACATTCCTACCTCTATTCAAACCCTGTTGGCCCAAAGATCCTGTACCGTACATAAGGGGACAACAAAAATATATTATTTAATTAATTAACATATTCCTTTTGGTAATGGCTCGCTGGAAATGATTCAAGTGGCCCTGCGGCACAGTCATTTAAACATGTTGATTTATGTCAAGTTATTACTCTATAAATCTCTCCTAGATTCAGCAGAATGTGGCAGTGTGGCTGAAGAAAGTGAAGCACCCACAAAGGGATTGTTGAAAGATAATGGGAAGAAGGAGCCTGAAGCAGGTATGAGACACAGAATTCAGAGTGGGCAGATAGAGGTTAAATTTTTTAAAAAGAGCTGCAACTTGTGTATACTGGTTTTGTACATGTCATTGAAATAATTTCCTATACAGACAATCAAATATACAGGTCCAACATGAATGTACACATTGTCCTTAAGTAGTGTATTATTAACAGTATAACTCCTCTAACAAAATTATCTTAATGACGTCATGCCAGAAGCTAAAACCACTCCAAGATGGAATTAGCGTGTTCACTTTATTGTGCAGATATTTCAAAATCTGTCTGTTTTAAAATAACACTCGTGGGTTGCACTTTTGGATCACTGGTGATGTATGGAACCTGTTGTGTCCATCAGTTGTGGGAATCAAGAGTATTTTCTGACTGTTTTGTAGGCAGCACTTATCCTGTACGTTTATTTATACCGACAAGGTGAAAGATGAAATAGTGCATTTCTATTATGTACCTGGCTGGAGTAATGCAGACCTGTTTTTCAACCCCTGACAGCATGCCTAATTAGACTCAGAGCAGCATTCTCTGGTGGTAATAATGATTTTCACAGTAACTTCATTGCAGTGTTAATGTAAGCCTACTTGGAAACAAATAAATAAGTGGAGCTTCTATTCATCACACAGCTGTATGACTTAAATATCTATTGTAGGGTTCATGATCCATATAAACCTAGCAGAAAATAATAAGCAAAGACTAACAAAGTTACAAACACACATAAAATATGAATTTCAGGCAAAGTCAAGAATGTATTTATAGCCCTTAAGTAAAATAGATAATCATCAATTGCTAAAGCACCATAACTAACTTATTTTATTGTCCACAATGTATTCACTAAGGGTTCAGCTCTTTGATGGTAAATGTAACCTGTAGGAGTGATTTGACAGAAGTGGAGACTTTTGCCAGTTTAAGCACATTCTGGAATTCAGATACACATTGTCACAACTCTCCAACCATCGAATGGTTGCAAAGGCACAAACACTGATGTTAATACCGGCTTTTCGCAGGCAAGATTCCCTGTTAGCAGTGTAAAATTAATCCCAATGTTTTAATCCCAATTGTACTGCCCAATTGTTTTATCTGCCTGCAAGTCTACCCTCATAACATACTTCATCCCCCTGCTTTCCCTCACCTTATGAAACATCCCCTCAAATGCAACCCTTCTCCTCCTGAAACACTCAAACGCCTTCCCTCTGTCCTCTTTTTCTGCATTAACCTCTTAAGAGGTTGAAGGGAATCACAATTCAGGTTTTAAAATTTGAAACACATGCAGGATGTAGATGTAAACAGGTTCTTTATTTGAATGGTATTACTACATTACATCATGTAAATGCAATAAGGCAGAACCTGAGCTAGAAAAAGCTTATCCTCACAGATTGCTATCTAAAATAGTTAATGCTGTGTGATTATCTATTTTAAAAAGAACTGGACAAATATTTGGTAAAGTAAAGGGCTGAAGGTTGAAAGGACACGTATGTACACAGATGATTAAATATTTAATGCAACATGAAAGGTTCCAGTTTTATGGAAACCATGGGAACGTCAACTGTCTCAAGCAACCAGACAAGTGTAGAATGATAAAGGTTTTTGTAGCATTAGCTTTGCAACGTGGAATTTTCATTCAATTACATTCAGGATCCATAGAAATCAGAGAAAATTGGCAGCACATCAAGGCAACCTTCAGCCTTCATCCCTTCCTGTCGAAGCTACCCAGTCTAATCCCACCTTCCTGCACTTGGTCCATAGGTCACGGCTCTTTTATGTAGACAACTAAATACTTTTTAAATGTGGTTAGATGTTCTAAGACAGAGTTTCGGCCTCTACCAACCTTTCACGCAATAAGTTTGAGATTCCTATCTATCTCTGGCTGAAAAAGATTTCTTCATCTCCCCTCTAATCCTCCTACAATTATTTCTAATCCTCTGCTTTTTGACCCTTCTGCTAAGGTAAATAGGTTGCTCCTGTTTACTCTATCTAGGTTCCTCATAATTTTATGCATCTCAATTAAGTCAACCCTTAGCCTCTACTGTTCCAAGGGGAACAACCACCCTCCCCCCCCCCCCCCCCCCCCCAACACCCCCTCAGTCAATCTTTCCAATCCTGGCAACATCCTCATAAAGTCCACTGCACTTTCGTCAGTGCAATCACATTATGTCCTGTAATATGGTGACCAGAACTGTATACATTACTCAAGCTATGGCCTCAGTAGTTTTGTACATGGTTCTAGCATAACCTCCCTGTTCTTAAATTCTTCACATCAACTACAAAGGGAAGGCATGCCTTATGCCTTCTTCACCACCTTATCTTGTGGTGCTACTTCCAAGGATTTGTGGATATCCATTCCAAAGTCCTTTTGTTCCGCCCCGCTACTCAGTATTCTCCCTTTCATTATGGATTCCGTTGCCTTGTTGCATCTCCCAAAATACATTACCTCACACTTCTCTGGATTGAATTCCAGTTTGTAATGTTCTGCCCAACTGATCTGCAGTCTGAAGTTTTCCTCCTCATTGTCAATCACATGACCAATCTTTGTATCATCTGCACACTTCTTTATCATGTCCCCTGCGGTTGAGTCAAAATGGTTAATATAAACTACAAAAACAAGGAACCAAGTACTGAAGCCTGCAGAGCCTCACTGGTAACAGACTTCAGTCAACTATTACTCTTCACTTCATGCCAATGAGTCAATTTTGGATCCAATTTGCCACTGTTCCTTGGACCCAAAGGGCTTTTACTTTTTTTAAATTAGTTTTCCATGTGGGACCTCATCAATACCCATGCTAAAATCCATACTTATTGACTATACTTGTCACCTTCTCAAAACATTCAATCGAGTTAGTCAGACATGACCTTTCCCTAATAAATCCATGTTGATTGTACTTTATTTATGAATGCATACATAGCTTAATCAAGGTTTATACTGTCCCTCAGAATTTATGCCAGTAGTTTGCCCAAAACCAAAGTTAAGCTAACTGTCCTATAAATACTTGGATTATCTCTTCTTTTTTAAGCAATAGGACAACATTGGCTGCCTTCCAATTCTTCAGCATCACTTCTGTAGCCGGGAAGGATTGATATATGCTGATAAGAGTCTCCATCATTTCCTTTCTTGCTTTCTTTTAACAATCTGTGTATATTTCATCCGGACATGACAATATATCTACTTTCAAAGATGTCAATCCATGCAATACTTCCTCTCTTACAATGTTTATCCCATCCAATATTTCACACACTTTCTAATAAACACAAGGTCACAATCACCCTCTCCCCATCCCCCTTCCGTGAAGACAGCTGCAAAGTATTCATTAAGAAACTTCCCAACATCATCTGCCTTGATACATGGTGTGGTGAACCATCGTTGGTTCCCACTAGATAGTACTGAGCCAGGGTCTGGCCAGTACTACAAGTATGTATATATGTTGCTGTTGGGTTAGGGATGGGTTGTTCTACTTGTTGCTGTTGGGGTTAGGGTGGGGTTGTTACACCTTTGTATTGTAGTATTGTGATACATCCCAGTCGGGCTCCACCTCCTGGGAGAGGTATAAAGGTCCCTGCTCTGGCTGGGACCCCTCAGTCTGGGATCGTGTTTTTATTGGTAGCTGCCTTGTTACAGCAAATAAAAGCCTTTATTTCCTGAGCATCAAGCCTCGTGTATGATAACGCGCATCAATTTTATTTGCTGTAAATAAACTCTCGTCGAAGAAAAAAAAAGAGAGTATGGAGCAGATACTGAAGCCTGAACACCTTACACTAGATCCACGTGCGGTGGGCGCCTCTAACACCTTCGACCACTGGCTGAAGTGTTTCGAGGACTACCTGGCAGCCTCCGCAGCGGTCACCACAGATGATGACAGACTCCGGGTCCTCCATGCAAGGGTAAGCGACACTGCCTACCTCACGATCCGTGCGGCCACCGATTACACAAAGGCCCTCGAGCTTCTGAAGAAGCGTTATATTAAACCGCCCAATGAAATACACGCTCGTTACCTCTTAGCCACTCGACGACGGCAGTCTGGCGAAACGATGGAGGAATACGCGAACGGGCTCCTACAGCTAGCCAGGGGCTGTAACTGCAAAGCTGTGTCGGCTGAGCAGAGTATGAACGACCTCGCCCGAGATGCGTTTGTGGCGGGAGTCGGATCGTCGTACATTCAACTCAAACTACTGGAGAAAGGTAACCTTGACCTTACCCAGGCAATAGAACTAGCGGAGATGCTGGAGACGGCCTCCAAAAGCCTAGTATTGTATCCGGAAGACCACATGGAGACAACATGGCAGGAGCAGTTGCCAATCCCTCCTCGTCCCTCGGGTTCGAAATGCTGCGTAATGGTGTGCTCACACTCGGGCCAGATGACGGCAGCAGCTCCGGGCGGCCCGCGGTGCTACTTCTGTGGGGGAGCGAAGCATACTCGGCAACGGTGTCCCGCTAAAGCTGTGTTGTGCTCCGCCTGCGGAAAGAAGGGGCACTATTCGAAAGTGTGCCGATCTAAATCTGCTTCTAGGAACAGCAGTGCGGCCTGCGATTCCTCAGAGCTCGGTTCTTCGTCGTCGAAATCGTCGAGGGTTTCGTCCACGTGCGAGGCCAGGACGACGCCATTACGGTCGACGGAGTCGGAGATGTGTGACCACCAGGGGTCGCTGAGTTTGGCGCCATCACCCACATGCGACCTATGGGAGCGGCCATGTTGGTCAGTACCGACCGCGAACGACCAGCAGGGGTCATCCTCGTCAATTTCAGCTGCCTGCAGTGGCGCTCATGAACCAACGGTGGCGTCGATCATCCTGGACCAGGCCAAGCCTCATAGACTTGACAAATCTATGATGGACATTCAGGTAAATGACCACTTGATTTATTGCCTGTTTGACAGTGGGAGCACTGAGAGCTTTATCCACCCAGACACTGTGAAGCGGTGTGGACTCCGGATTCAACCTGTCAAACAGACAATTTCTATGGCATCAAGGTCCCGGTCTGTCACCGTGCTAGGGAGTTGCGTGGTAACTTTAACGGTGCAAGGCACAGTTTACGAGCGTTTCAAGCTCCTAGTGTTGCCGCACCTTTGCGCGCCAATACTTCTCGGACTAAACTTCATGGTCCACTTGAGTGTAACCCTACAGTACGGTGGGCCACTCCCTTCGCTTTCAGTGGGAGAACAGCAGCAGCCTCCAAATTGCCCAACGCCTGTAGCCTCTCGACGCTGAAGATCACCACACCCTCCCTGTTCCAGAATCTTGTGCCAGGCTGCAAGCCCATTGCGACTAAGAGGAGGCGTTACAGCGCTGAGGATCGGATCTTCATTCGATCTGAAGTTCAGCGGCTCCTCAAAGAAAGGATCATACAACCCAGCGCTAGTCCGTGGAGAGCGCAGGTCGTGGTGGTCAAGAGCGGGAACAAACCCCGGATGGTCATTGACTATAGTCAGACCATTAATCGATACATGCAGCTGGATGCGTATCCCCTCCCGCGCATATCTGACATGGTCAATCAGATTGCGCAGTACCGGGTGTTCTCCACCATAGACCTCAAGTCTGCCTACCACCAACTCCCCATTCGCCCAGAGGACCGACAATACACGGCTTTTGAGGCGGATGGTCGCTTGTAATCTCAGTTGTTTGGATTTAATCTCAGTTGTTTGGGTTTAATATCAGTTGTTTGGGTTTAATCTCAGTTGTTTGGGTTTAATATCAGTTGTTTGGGTTTAATCTCAGTTGTTTGGATTTAATCTCAGTTGTTTGGGTTTAATATCAATTGTTTGGATTTAATCTCAGTTGTTTGGGTTTAATATCAGTTGTTCTGGGTTTAATCTCAGTTGTTTGGGTTTAATATCAGTTGTTTAGGTTTAATCTCAGTTGTTTTGGGTTTAATCTCAGTTGTTTGGGTTTAATATCAGTTGTTCTGGGTTTAATCTCAGTTGTTCTGGGTTTAATATCAGTTGTTTGGGTTTAATCTCAGTTGTTTGGGTTTAATCTCAGTTGTTTGGGTTTAATATCAGTTGTTAATATCAGGGATTTGTTCCCAGGAGCAGGCTGAGGGTAAGAGAGTGGGTTTTCTGACTTTAATTAATTATTTATTTTTTCAGTTAATTTTGGGTTTAAAATCGGAGGTTTTTTTCAAAACCGGAAGTCGGGCCAGGAGAGGCCTGGGGAAGTTTTTGGAGGGTTTAAAAGCGCACCAAAGTATACAGCGGGCAGCAGAGTGAGTGGGAAGTTGAGTGAGCTGTCAGGGCTTTGGCTCACAGGGCTTGGACGAGCAGGGGTGAGTTTTTGTTTCCTTACACTCTTATTAACTTTTCACTGTCTTACTTGACATAAAGTGTCCAGTATGAGTGTGAAACCAGTGTGTTGTTCCCAGTGTAGGATGTGGGAGGTCCTGGAGGCATCTGGCCTCCCGGACATCCACATCTGTGAGGGGTGTGTCGAGCTGCGGTTCCTGAGGGACCGTGTTAGGGAGCTGGAACTGCAGCTCGAGGATCTTAGGCTGATGAGGGAGAATGAGGAGGTGATAGACAAGAGCTATCATCAGGTGGTCACACCAGGGCAACGGGAGGAGGCCAAGTGGGTGATGGCCAGGAAGGGTAAGGCTAGGGTGGTTGAGAGCACCCCAGTGGATTTGCCCCTGCACAACAAGTACTCCTGCTTGAGTACTGCTGGGGGGGACAGCCCGCCTGGGGGAAGCAGCAGTGGCCGTGTCTCCGCAGTGGAGTCCAGCCCTGTAACTCAGAGGGCTAAGGAAAAGAGGAGGAAGGCGGTATTAATCGGGGACTCGATGGTGAAGGGGACAGACAGGCGTTTCTGCGGAGGTAGGCGGGATTCTCGCATGGTGGTCTGCCTCCCTGGGGCCGGGATCCAGGATGTCGCTAGTCGCGTCCCGGAAATCCTGAGGTGGGAGGGAGAGGAGCCTGAGGTAGCGGTACATATTGGTACCGCTGATGTGGGTAGGAAGGGAGAAGGGGTCATGAAAAGGGAGTACAGGGAATTAGGGAGACAGCTGAGAAAGAGGAAAGCAAAGGTAGTAATCTCAGGATTACTGCCTGTGCCACGGGAAGGTGAGGGCAGGAATGGAGTGAGGTGGAAGATGAATGTGTGGCTGAGGGACTGGTGCAGGGGGCAGGGATTCAGGTTCCTGGACCATTGGGACCTCTTTAGGGGCAGGGGTGATCTGTATACAAAAAACGGGTGGAACTTGAATCACACGGGGACCAATATCCTGGCCGGTAGGTTGGCTAAGGTTACTGGGGAGAATTTAAACTAGATAGGTTGGGGGGAGGGGAGCTAGAAGAGTTGACTAGGATCAAGGAACTAATTGATGGGGTGGAGGATGCAGGGGTAAGGGGAATTACAAAATTAATGGTAGAGGAGAGGGTGCAAGTGAATGAAGGCGGTAATTTAGATAAGGGAGTAGAGGGAGAGGGTGTTCGCGACTCATCAAAGCGGGTCCAGATAAAAGCTGGAATAAGGACACTTTGCCTGAATGCACGAAGCATTCGGAACAAGGTAAATCAGTTGATGGTGCAAATCAGCACGAGTGGGTACGATCTAGTGGCCATTACAGAAACGTGGCTGAAAGGTGACCAGGACTGGGAGATGAATATCCAGGGGTATCAGGCGTTTAGGAAGAATAGACAGGAAGGAAAAGGTGGTGGGGTCGCGCTATTAATAAGAGATAATATCAGGGTAGTACTGAGGGATGACATAGGCTCTGAGGAACAAAACGTGGAATCATTATGGGTAGAGATGAGGAATAGTAGAGGGAGAAAGACACTAGTAGGTGTGGTATATAGGCCCCCAAATAATAATGTTGAGGTAGGGAGGGCTATAAACAAGCAGATAAGGGATGCGTGTAAAAACGGAATGGCAATAATCATGGGGGACTTCAACATGCACATTGACTGGCAGACTCAAGTCGGTAAGGGTGGAATGGAGGAAGAGTTCTTAGAATGCTGTCGGGATAGTTTCCTTGAACAGCATGTTACGGAACCGACGAGGGAACGAGCTATTTTGGATCTGGTATTGTGTAACGAGGTAGGTAGAATTAAGGATCTTATTGTGAAGGACCCTCTTGGGTCTAGTGACCACAATATGGTCGAATTTCTGATTCAGATGGAAGAGGAGAAAGTTTGGTCCCAAACCAGTGTCCTCTGTTTGAACAGAGGGAAATATGATAGGATGAGGGATGAATTGGCTAAGGTAGACTGGGAGAGCAGGCTGGCAGGTAGGATAGCTGAGGAACAGTGGAGGATTTTTAAGGAGATCCTTTTCAGTTCTCAGCAAAAATATATTCCAGCAAAAAACAAGGATTGTAAGAAAAGGGAGAACCAGCCGTGGATAACGAAGGAAATAAAGGAGAGTATTAAAATAAAAACAGCTGCGTACAGAGTGGCCAAAAATAGTGGAGAAACAAGTGATTGGGAAAAATTTAAGAAACAACAAAGAGAGACTAAGAAAGCGATAAAGAAAGGAAGGATAGACTATGAAGCTAGGCTAGCAATTAATATAAAAAATGATAGTAAAAGTTTTTATAAATATATAAAAAGGAATAGAGTGGCTAGAGTGAATGTTGGACCCTTGGAGGACGAGAGGGGGGAGTTAATAGTGGGAAATGAGGATATGGCTGAGTCTTTAAATAAGTTTTTTGTGTCGGTCTTCACGGTGGAGGACACAAATAGTTTGCCAAATATTAACGATAGAGGGTTGGCAGCAGGAGAAATACTTAATACAATTAATGTTACCAGAGAGGCAGTGCTGGGTAGACTAATGGGACTGAAGGTGGATAAGTCCCCGGGTCCGGATGGAATGCATCCCAGGGTATTGAAAGAAATGTCAGAGGTAATAGTGGATGCGTTAGTGATTATTTATCAAAACTCGTTGCATTCTGGGGTAGTGCCGGTTGATTGGAAAACGGCTAATGTTACGCCGCTGTTTAAAAAAGGAAGGAGACAAAAGGCGGGTAACTATAGGCCGGTCAGCTTAACGTCTGTAGTAGGGAAAATGCTGGAATCCATTATTAAAGAGGAGATAGCAGGGCATCTGGATAGAAATGGTTCGATCAATCAGACACAGCATGGATTCATGAGGGGAAAGTCGTGCTTGACGAACATGTTGGATTTTTATGAAGATGTGACTAGGGCGGTTGATGGAGGAGAACCGGTGGATGCGGTGTTTTTGGATTTCCAAAAGGCGTTTGATAAGGTGCCCCATAAAAGGCTACTGAAGAAGATTAGGGCACACGGAGTTGGGGGTAGTGTGCTAAAGTGGATTGGGGACTGGCTATCCGACAGGAAGCAAAGAGTCGGAATAAATGGGTGTTTTTCCGGTTGGAGGAAGGTAACTAGTGGCGTGCCGCAGGGATCGGTACTCGGGCCGCAACTATTTACCATTTATATAGATGATCTGGAGGAGGGGACGGAGTGTAGGGTAACGAAGTTTGCAGACGACACAAAGATAAGTGGAAAAGTGAATCGTGTGGAGGACGGAGAAGATCTGCAGAGAGATTTGGACAGGCTGAGTGAGTGGGCGAGGATATGGCAAATGGAGTATAACGTTGAGAAATGCGAGGTTATACACTTTGGAGGAAATAATAACAAATGGGATTACTATCTCAATGGAAACAAATTAAAACATGCTACCATGCAAAGGGACCTGGGGGTCCTTGTGCATGAGACGCAAAAGCCCAGTCTGCAGGTACAACAGGTGATCAAGAAGGCAAATGGGATGTTGGCCTATATTGTGAAGGGGACAGAATATAAAAGCAGGGATGTCTTGATGCACCTGTACAGGGCATTGGTGAGGCCGCAGCTGGAATACTGTGTGCAGTATTGGTCCCCTTATATGAGGAAGGATATATTGGCATTGGAGGGAGTGCAGAGAAGGTTCACCAGGTTGATACCGGAGATGAGGGGTTTGGATTATGAGGAGAGGCTGAGGAGATTGGGTTTGTACTCGTTGGAGTTTAGAAGGATGAGGGGGGATCTTATGGAGACTTATAAGATAATGTGGGGGCTGGATAGGGTGGAGGCGGAGAGATTCTTTCCACTTAGTAAGGAAGTTAAAACTAGAGGACACAGCCTCAAAATAAAGGGGGGTCGGTTTAAGACAGAGTTGAGGAGGAACTTCTTCTCCCAGAGGGTGGTGAATCTCTAGAATTCTCTGCCCACTGAGGTGGTGGAGGCTACCTCGCTGAATATGTTTAAAGCGCGGATGGATGGATTCCTGATCGGTAAGGGAATTAAGGGTTATGGGGGATCAGGCGGGTAAGTGGTACTGATCCACGTCAGATCAGCCATGATCTTATTGAATGGCGGGGCAGGCTCGAGGGGCTAGATGGCCTACTCCTGCTCCTATTTCTTATGTTCTTGTATCACTTTCTCAGGGTTCCCTTTGGTGTCACCAATGGGGTCTCGGTCTTCCAGCGTGCTATGGACCGAATGGTGGACCAGAACGGGCTGCGGGCTACCTTCCCGTACCTGGATAACGTCACCATCTGCGGCCATGACCAGCAGGACCACGACACAAATCTCCTGAATTTCCTACGCACTGCATCTCGCCTGAACCTGACCTACAACAGGGAGAAGTGTGTGTTTCGTACGCGCCGTTTAGCCATCCTAGGATACGTGGTGGAAAACGGGGTCATTGGCCCTGATCCAGACCGTATGCGCCCCCTTTCTGAACTTTCCCTGCCCACTAGTGCAAAAGCACTGAGAAGATGCTTAGGCTTCTTCTCTTATTATGCACAGTGGGTTCCCAATTACGCGGACAAAGCCCGTCCGCTCATTAAGTCCACTACTTTTCCCCTAACACCAGAGGCCCGATTGGCCTTTGATAAATTAAAAGCCGACATCGCGAAAGCTACGATGCACGTGGGTGATGAGTCCATCCCCTTTCAGGTGGAGAGCGATGCATCTGATTTCGCCCTGGCCGCCACACTTAACCAGGCGGGCAGGCCCGTCGCATTTTTTTCCCGCACCCTCCAAGGCCCCGAAATTCGGCATTCAGCGGTGGAAAAGGAGGCCCAGGCTTTTGTGGAGGCCGTCAGGCACTGGCGCCATTACTTGGCGAGAAAACGGTTCACCCTGATCACGGACCAGCGGTCCGTGGCGTTCATGTTTAATAACACGCAGAGGGGCAAGATCAAGAACGACAAGATCTTGCGGTGGAGAACTGAACTCTCCACCTATAACTATGACATCATGTATCGTCCAGGGAAACTCAATGAGCCCTCGGATGCCCTCTCGCGTGGAACATGCGCCAGTATACAGGAGGACCGTTTGCAGGCTCTCCATAATGACCTATGCCATCCTGGGGTCACTCGGCTCTACCACTTTATAAAAGCCCGCAATCTGCCCTACTCGGTGGAGGACGTCAGGTCCATAACAAGAAGCTGTCGGGTATGCGCGGAATGCAAACCGCACTTTTACCGACCTGACCGGGCACATTTAGTCAAGGCCACTCGTCCCTTCGAGAGACTGAGTGTCGATTTTAAGGGCCCCCTTCCCTCAACAGATCGGAATGTGTACTTCCTCAACATCATTGACGAGTACTCTAGATTCCCTTTTGTTTTTCCCTGCTCTGATACATCCGCTGCCACGGTTATCAAGGCATTCCGTGATCTTTTTACCCTGTTCGGGTACCCCAGCTACATTCACAGCGACAGGGGCTCGTCGTTCATGAGCGATGACTTGAGGCAATACCTGCTCTCATACGGGATTGCCTCTAGTAGAACCACGAGCTACAACCCTAGGGGTAACGGACAGCTGGAACGTGAGAATGCTACAGTCTGGAAGGCTGTCTTACTGGCGTTGAAGTCAAAAAGACTTCCAGTCTCCCGTTGGCAAGAGGTGCTCCCTGATGCGCTCCATTCTATTCGCTCCGTCCTGTGTACGGCAACCAACGCTACTCCCCATGAGAGGATGTTTTCATTCCCTCGGAAGTCTTCCTCGGGGACCTCATTACCGTCTTGGTTGATGTACTCAGGACCTGTCCTCCTGCGGCGACATGTAAGGGCCCGCAAGTCCGACCCGTTGGTCGAACAGGTCCATCTCCTCCACGCCAACCCTCAGTATGCCTATGTGGCATACCCTGACGGGCGAGAGGACACGGTCTCGATCCGAGACCTGGCGCCAGCAGGGGACGTAGCAACCCCTGTCACTCCCATACCCCCTGTTACAAACCCCATAACTCTTGTTTCCCTTCCGGACACGGCGCGGGCAGCATCGGGACCATTACTTAACCCTTTTACTCCCGTGTACAGCTTGCCTGAGTCCAGAGGATGGTCGCCACTTCAGGGCGTGTCGGAACTCCATGGATTACCGTTAACACAGGGTCAACCGGCCCATGGGTCTGTGGAGGAACAGTTGGACATCGCCTTGAGGAGAACGCCACCGCAAGTGCCTACTCCGGTGTCATCGCCGGTATTGAGGAGGTCACAACGACGGTGCGGTCCCCCTGACTGTCTGAACTTATAGACTGATGACAAATTACTCTGTTTTGTACCCCGCCGGCCTTTGTTTTCAAAGGAGGGGTGAATGTGGTGAACCATCGTTGGTTCCCACTAGATAGTACTGAGCCAGGGTCTGGCCAGTACTACAAGTATGTATATATGTTGCTGTTGGGGTTAGGGTGGGGTTGTTACACCTTTGTATTGTAGTATTGTGGTACATCCCAGTCGGGCTCCGCCTCCTGGGAGAGGTATAAAGGTCCCTGCTCTGGCTGGGACCCCTCAGTCTGGGATCGTGTATATAATTGGTAGCTGCCTTGTTACAGCAAATAAAAGCCTTTATTTCCTGAGCATCAAGCCTCGTGTATGATAACGCGCATCACATGGTTACCTTTTTGGTTCTTAATAGGCCTTACAGTTCCTTGGTCACCCTCTTGCTTTTTGTATTCTTATGACACATCTTTGGATTTCCTTAATTTTACTTGCCAGTATTTTTCTCATGCCCAGTCTTTGCTTTCCTAGTTTTTCTTTTAATTTCACCCCTAAATAGGGACAATTTTTTCACTCAGAGGGTGGTGAGTGTCTGGAACAAGCTGCCAGAGGCAGTAGTAGAGGCGGGTATAATTTTGTCTTTTAAAAAGCATTTAGACAGTGACATGGGTAAGATAGGTATAGAAGGATATGGGCCAAATGTGGGACTAGCTTAGTGGTAAAAACTGGGCAGAAAGGACAAGTTGGGCAAAGGGGCCTGTTTCCATGCTGTAAGCCTCTATGACTCTTCTAGGCTTTCTATTATATTAAACTCCGGTGGAGGAATTTTCCTGTCCTGCCTGCTCTGGGAATCGTAGCGGGCGAGACAGGATCATGCAAATGTCCGTTGACCTCGGGCAGGACTTTCCAGTCTTGGGGCGACCGCAGCCGGAAAATCTCTCAACCGGTGTCTGGACATAGGTTTCCCTTTTCTGCCTTGTCTTTTCTTATCCTTTGCAAATTGTCAGGGGGATCTTGATTTGGCCAATCCCACTATTTTTCTATGTGGAAACGTGTTGACCCTAACCACACCCATTGCCTTGCATTGCTCTGACATCAGGTCACCTTCAACTAACTGTTTCCAGTCCAAATTCTCTAAAAAAAATAATTTCTCAGCCTAGTAAAATTCCCAATTAAAAACCTTTCATCTTTGTCCTTTTGCATAACTATGTCAAATATAACTGACACAATTGTAACCTCTTATATATTTTACTAATTACTCAACTCTTTAAGGGAAAATCCATCGTGATCTGAATTACATTTTGTTTGCTGAAAGGATAATATTGGGTTAACAGGTCTGCTTTCACTGTTGTCTGATGTTCTTAAGGACGGCAAATGCTTAAACAATAGTTTTAAATGGAATTTTATGGCAGAAAATGGGCAGTGGCGGATCATTGATGACAATGGAGACAAAAACCAGACAGGATGTAAAATAATGGCCGAAGGGGCGGCACGGTGGCACAGTGGTCAGCACTGCTGCCTCACAGCACCAGGGATCCAGGTTCAATTCCTGGCTTGGGTCACTGTCTGTGTGGAGTTTGCACATTCTCCCTGTGTCTGTGTGGGTTTCCTCCCACAGTCCAAAGATGTGCGTGTTAGGTGGATTGGCCAGGGTGAATTGCCCCTTAGTATCAGGGTGACTCGCTATGGTAAATGCATGGGGTTAAGGGGATAGGGCCTGGTTGGGATTGTGGTCAGTGCAGACTTGATGGGCCAAATGGCCTCCTTCGACACTGTAGGATTCTATGATTCATTACTGCCATCTTACACATCCATAACCTCCAACATAGAGAGGCAGATTCCTTAACATTTTGCTTAATTACTAAAATTAATTTGGATGCTAATAAAATGTGACAAGGATGATATAACTAGTATTTGGCTGACTTTCCTGGCATACATTCAACACTGCAAGATTAAAAGCTTTCCTGATAAGTCTGGTTAGTACAATAACAGCAATTTGCATACATACAGGTTGTCAAAACACAGGTTGATCTCAGTTAGTCTACACGTGTTCATTCCTGACATGGAGGTCAGTTATCTCAGTCGGCTGAACGACTGAGTCATGATGCCAAGCGTGCCAACAGCGTGGGTTCAATTCCTGTAACTGGTTATTTATGGAGGTCCTGCTTTTGCAACTTTGCCCCTCATCTGAGGTGTGGTGACCCTCAGGTTAAATCACCTCTCAGGTTAAATCGCCTCTCAGGTTACATCTTTCCCTCGAAAGGGAAGGGGGAGAGCAGTCGTTGGTGACTTTCATTTCAATTCCTGATAGTGCACAGTTTATAAAGGCAGTTCAAACCAGGTCCTTTCTCACGTTGGAAGGGATAATTAAAGGTTAAAATAATTCTGGGCTATTGTCCTACAGGATGAGCAGTTGTATATTTATAGGCTTTTGCCTTCCTCATAATCAAACAGTACGGGATACCGGAGTCCTAACAAACAAGAAAAATAAATTTTTAAAGGGGAAGGCTGAAACCACAATTTTGCAATAATATCAATTCTGAATTAATATTTTAGTTTCAATAAAATGTGATCTAATTTCATTCCAGACCCAGCTGCAATGAAATCTACCGAAACTGACCCTCCATTGTGCGTCCGGCATTTGAAGAAAATATTATTACTTACTGCAGTAATAGTACTTCTGCTGGTCAGCTTTGTACTTGCTGCACTTGCTATCTTTTTTATCGGTGAGTATTACAAATTTTGGGTCTACCGTGAATACCTTCTCAGAGGTGTCAGTTGCTCCATTAAGCTTCTTCTGGCCTCACACAAGAAATAAGACAAGGTACTTCTGCACCAGACCACCAGTTGATACGAAGATGAAGCACTCAGATCTCAAGCCCTGTCCAGTTGAGTTCTGAAGTGACGTTAAGGTCTCATTAACTACATGAGACCCTGGTTTAGGTACCTAAATTAGCTGAACCACCTATTTCAGGACCCTAGGGAAAATGCTGAATGGTTGGAAACGTGCTGTCAGTTCTTTCTCATTAATATCAGAGTGCTCCATATCTGCTGGGCAGCAAGCCTTAAAAATTCCTTAAAATCTCTGCAGGTCTGACAGGATCTGTGGAGAGAGAATAGAGCCAACATTTCGAGTCTGGATGACCCTTCGTCAGAGCGAATGCTGTCAGGCCTGTTGAGATTTTCCAGCATCTTCTATTTTTGTTTCAGATTCCAGCATCCACAGTATTTTGCTTTCATCTTCAAAGGTCCTTCCTGATCTCACTGGCCACAGAGCTTTAACTTGCTTGCCTCTGACTGCTGTTGCCCAAAGCAAACTGAGTAGCTGGCTCGGTGAGCAACTTGCCACCTTCCTGTTTACAATTTTGAATAGAATTGATTTATTAAATGACGTGCCAATAGAAATGACTTATGTAAATCTATCCTACTGATGTTGGAACAGACTTCTGATCTACTTGTACCCATTTGGCATTCATCTTGATGTTTATTTGAGTGAATTTCCTTCGAAACAAGTTGATCTTAAATTGAGTAGTCAATTTCTTAATTGAGTGCTATGATTAAATATTAATTATTAACTATTACTTTCTGCCAGTGGTGTATATTCGAATCATGCCTCTCACTCCAATACTGATGCCTCTTACTCTCTACGGTTTCACAGATTCTTCTTACATGTTCATAGAATCATAGAATCTATAATGCAGAAGCAAGCCATTTAGCCCATCGAGCCTGCACCAACACCAATCTCATCTAGGTCCTGTCCTATCCCCGTAACCCCAACTATTTACCCTCCTAATCCCCCTGACATTAAGGGGCAATTTTAAAAATTCGGTTTCAGTTCCAGTTCATACGTAATCAATATATTTTAATCCAGTTTGGTTTAAATTTGAGATTATTTTACCAACCATGTTCCTTTCAAAACCACCAGGCATTGCAATTCCAAATGCTGCTCTCAAACCCTGGCCTCTCAATACCACAAAACTCCGGCTTAGTCCTGCTGTCACCTAAACCAATTCCCAGACCTCCCTCCTGCCTTCAGATCCTGAGACCCATCCTGGGTTGCAATCACAGAATCAAAAGATAGTACAGTGCATGAGGAAACTATTCTAGTGGGTAGCATGATGGCACAGTGGTTAGCACTGCTGCCTCACAGCATCAGGGACCCGGGTTCGATTCCGGCCTTGGTGACTGTCAGTGTGGAGCTTACGCGTTCTCCCCGTGTCCGCGTGGATTTCCTCCAGGTGCTCCGGTTTCCTCACACTCCAAAGATGTGCAAGTAATGTGGATTGGCCATGCTAAAATTGCCCCTTAATGTGCCAAGATGTGTAGGGATTAGCAGGGTATCACAAATTAACAAAGCAGTTAATAAAGCACAAGTCCTTTAACCTTCAAAGATTTCTGTACAAACACCATCCCTCCGTCTCTGTTCTTGCACTCTCTTTAAAATTGTACCTTTCAGTTTGTTTTGTCTCTGCTCATGCTTCCTACCAAAATACATCACCTTACACTTTTCCATGTTGAATATCATCTTTTATGGTCCACCCAATCCACCAGATTGTCCATGCCTTTTGAAGTCTACTTTATTCCTTTTTCCTTCCCCATCTTCTCAGGAATATTAAACATCCAAACCTCTCTTTTTTTTGACTCTGGTCTATTATTATCACTATATCACCTGCCCATCTGACTCTCAGGACATGCAGCCCTCAGTCACCTCAGTAACAGCTCACTAATTGACACACATACAAATCTAACTTCGACACTTTTGTTTTTCTTATGATCCCACCTAATTTTGTAATATTTCTTCTCTGTCTCTCCCAGTCCTTTGTTTCACTTTTTCTACTTTTTAACATCACACCTTAGTTCCCATCACGAGCCAATGAAGGTTAAACGCTACCCCACAGCTCCAATTAAGCTGCCTGTGAGACCATTGATCACAGCTCTCTTCAGGTGCAACTCACCAGCCTTGAGCAAGTTCCCCCTAACGTAGAACTGGTCCCAATGACCCAAGGACCTGAAGCCCTCCCTCCTGCACCATGATATGCTTTCACATTCTGAACTCTTCTTTCCCAATACTCCCAAATGCTTGGATTCTTCCTGATGCCAAATCACAATATTTATTTATCCTGGCGTTCCTAAGACATCCCCTTTAGCCTCTTTCCAGTTTTTCCAGAACTGTTGTTGACCCCTCCTGATGTTTCCAGCTTATAGCACACAGCTTCAAAGTTCTGCTCAATGTCGATACCCATCAAAATAATATCAGGCCACTGGCACTCTTCCCAGTTTTTGCATGTTTCTGGGATATTCCCAATGCTGTTTAGTCAATGCCCTTGACAAAATGATTTAAAATAACACTGCTGTGCTTATAAACCCTGTGCCTTATGGCAAAAACTAAGCCACAGGATGTCTGCTGGTAACAACGAACATTTTGTTAAAATGACTTGCATGCCATTTAACCAATTCCTAATGTCATGATCTTGTTTATCACGCATCATGTCTAAGACATTATTATGAAAAGGAATGATCCAAAGTTGTAGGCTTGTGTTGGAGATTACCGATAGTGTGGGAGCAATCAGTCTGGTGAGGTGGCGGCATGTTTCAGTTCACTCAGGAGGACTGCTTTGCTGTGGCAACGTGAACTTCTACATGCATGTTGTGGGAGCTATGGATAGTAATGGTAGACGTGCCATCTTCCTTTCCATCACAAAGCTGGCCAGCATTCTCTCCTGCTCTTCCCACCTGCCATTGGCTGGTGGGATTGCAGGTTGATTGTCAACCTGTTTGGCTGTGTTATTAACGCAACTTCCTTGGCCTTCAAGCTCTGGGGTGAGACTTAAAACCCGGAGCTTCTGGCTCAGAGGCTAGGATGCTACCCACTATGCCATAAGGCCTTTTTGTCAGTATTATATAGATGGTGCAGAATCTGCAAAGGGTATAATCAGTAGAAGGTGCTGCAGAGGTTGCCTGAATGGTTCAACATAATTTCACAATTTCTTAGGTGCTTGTGAACTGAATGATAATGAGGTTTATATTTAACTTTGTCCTGCCTGTTTTATAGTCATAGTAATGACTAATTTAGGAATGCAGAGGTTTATGCCTGGTCTAGACAGCAATAGACTGCCACTGCTAAATTGGTCAGGATGCTTTTTTTTTAAGTTGGCTCTACCGACTGCTCTGAATTGAGTGTGAACCTCATTTCAACTTTGGACTCACCTGATGAAGGAGCAGCGCTCCGAAAACTCGTAATTCCAAATAAACCTGTTGGACTTTAACCTGGTGTTGTGAGACTTCTTACCGTGCCCACCCCAGTCCAATGCTGGTATCTCCACATCACAACTTTGGAATGAAATCCTTGCACTCATTTCAGAGTTAGAGACCCTAAATTTATTCACCCTTGCCTAAGTTTGCGATGTGAAATCCCCAAAGTACAGACGGATTAGTGGGTGTTACTCCAAAACATCTTCTCACATTAAGTGAGAATTAAATACAGTAATACAGGTGTGTTGAGGAACTTGTTGGATTTCATGTAATGTAAGTCAAACTGATACATCCTTAAAAAAAATACTTAATAACCAAAATATCCTTGTTCACCCAGTGCGAATGGAGAACCAGCTCGATTACATTTCGACCAGAGTCACTTTGGAAGAGAAAAATATCAAAGAAATCAAGATTCTCATGATGAACCATTTCAATGTCTCAAAAGGGTTGAATGGCAGTAACATAGTCGGAATATCTCCTCTTCATAACACCCAAAGCCCATGATCAGAAGAAAGTGACGGAAGGGCATCGTTGATGTATAAGTTTACAATTAATCTTTTAAAGATGCCAATGAAATCAAAAACCATCACAAGCCAGGAAGAATGACCTGAGCCCCAGCAACACAGTCACTCTGGCATTCTTATTTATTTTATTCAGAATATGGAGCCCTATGAGAAACACTTGTGAATAACAACACAGTGGTGCAACTACATCGATGATTTATTGTATTCACTTATCTAATGAACCGGAAATCGGCTAAATTGACCATTTAAGAAACTCCGATTTGAAGTACAGAACACAAATCTGCAAAAAGCTTTGAGTCACAATGCTTGCATGGCAGTCAACTTTGTTTTATGGGAGTTTGTTAAATTCAAAACAATCGTCATGTTCCAATTGCTGAGAGAGTGATGACATATACTTCATTGATATGAACTTGCTCAGTCATTGAACATTACTCAAATTGAAGTTGCTTTGCCTTTCTTTTTCAACTTGGTGGTGTTGCAGAAAATGTCTTCATTGCTGTATTATGTTGCGCGGTTCTACAGTGACTTATTTCTATTTATGACAAATCTGTCAAGATGTGAGCAATCACATTAATTTAATTTGGCATTAAAATGTCCATTATAAAAATACTTCATCAATACACAATTGTTCAATTTGTTTCAAAAGCAGATATCTTTATGTTTCTGTTAAGAAGTAGGAATGAGTCCGCTAATTAAATTTTATGCCCTGTAACCACAGTATTTTTTAGAATTTTTATTCTTTACTCATCAGCATGAAATAAGATACTCCACAAAGCCTGAGTTCAAGAATTTTCATGGCATATTCAATGGGTTAAGTTCATTTGAGAGCAATCTTTAACTGATATGTTCGTATAGTCCCCACCATCTCCATTTTCTCTACTTAGTGTATGAACAGCCTCACCAGAGAGCTTCAGCACATTGTTGCCTCATTTTTCGCTGTTTGAATCTCTTCAGCATTAATCTAGGCCTGGCCAAAGTCCCAAATTACATTCTTTATAATGGTGTCCATGAGACATAACCCTCCCTATCCTTCACAAACACTCAGCAATGTCCAATATGACAGACCATGGTTCCATTAGCTCTCCTACATTGTCCAGTTTCTTGGGATTGGCCTCACATGGTTCAACTGCCACCTGTCTGAATGTAGCTAGTGCATCGCGCTCAATGGCCTCTCTTCTCTCAAGTCCTCCAGTGATCTATTCAGAGCCCATTCATTCCTCTTCTTTAAGTACATATTGTCCTGCCCCTCAGTGTCATCCAATGCAAGTATGGAGGCTCTTTCCATATGTATTCTGATGATATCCAGCCCAATCTCACCATCACTTTTCCTCTACCTCTCCAAGTCTCTCTACATCTTTAAAATCTTACTCAAAAATCTTTTTGGTCACTCTCCTCAACTGTCCAACTGCAGCCCAACATGGAATCCTTTCTGCCTTTTACCTGTTTCATTAATTTCAAAATGATTTCCTTCCCCTGTCTGTAGAGCACAATGATGAGTGATATTAATCTGAGTTGTTATGACTATATTTTGGCTAATTATTCTTCCAGATAGTGAATTACTATTTCTCTATGGATTCAGGAGATGTCTACAGCTAAGTTACTTTTAAAAGTTGATCAGAAGAGTTAGAAGGTTGTGGGTTCAAGTCCCTGTCTATAGAATTGAGCGCATAATTTAGGTGGCACTTCAGTAAAGTACTGAGGGCTGCCACACTGTTGGATTAAACTGAGGCCCCAAAAACCCTCTCAAATGAACATAAAAGGTCCTCCAGCTCTATGCAAAGAGCAAGAGGTTCTACCAAATTCCTAGCAAGATTTAACAATCTAAAATGGATGATCTTGCAATTTATTTCATTGTTGTTTGTGTGACTTAGTTGTGCACAAATTAGCTGCACAATTCCATCACGACATCACCTACATCTCAAAATGGTTTATGACATCCTGAGGTCTTAAAAGGCACCATACAAATCTATTTTTACAGATGCATCATAGAAAACATCCTTTCCGGATGTATCACAGCTTGTTACGGCTCCTGCTCTGACCAAGGTCGCAAGAAACTACAAGGGTTGTGAACGTAGCCCAGTCCATCACGCAAACCAACCTCCCATTCTTTGACTCTGTCTACACTACCCACTGCCTCGGAAAAACAGCCAGCATCATCAAGGACACCACACATCCCGGACATATTCTCTTCCACCTTCTTCCATCAAGAAAAAGATACAAAAGTCTGAGGTCACGTACCAACGAACTAAAGAGCAGCATTTTCCCAGCTGCCATCAGACTATTGAATGGACCTATCTTATATTAAATTGATCTTTCGCTACAACCTAGCTATGATTGTAACATTATATTCTGCACCCTTTCCTTTCCTTCTCCCTTATGTACTCTATGAATGGTATGTTTTGTCTGTATAGTGCGCAAGAAACAATATTTTTCACAGTATCCCAATACATGTGACAATGATAAATCAAATCAATTCAACTCAAATAAAATCGAAGAGGAGATCTAGTCACGCAATAGGTAGTGTTCCTGTCTCTGAGCCAGATGCTCTGGTTTTGAGTCCCACCCCAGGACATGATAGCATTCATAATGTGGCCGGCAGGTTAACATACAAAATCCTTCCAACACACGCCAATGGCAAGCGGTAAGGGCAGGAGAGACTCCTGGTCAGCCATACTTTGATGTGGAGTGGTACCCCTCAAGATATAAGTCTCTGATGACAGGCTAGCAACCAGTTCCAGGAAAAGATTCGCTATGGGAACAGATGAAAATCATAGAATCCCTACAGTGCAGAGGAGACCATTTGACCCATTGAGTCTGCACTGACACAGCATCTCACCCAGGTTCACACACTCTCTGCCTACCCAATCCCCGTAACCCTTAATACATCTTACCTACACAACTTGGGACTCTAAGGGGCAATTTAGCATGGCCAATTAACTTAACATGTACATCTTTGGACTGTAGGAGGAAACCAGACCACCTGGGGGAAACCCACGCAGACAACATGCAAACTCCATGCAGACAGTCACCTGAGACTGGAATTGAACCTGGGTCCCTGGCACTGTGAAGCAGCAGTGCTAATCACTGTGTCACCGTGCCGTTCTTGAAACCTGTCAAGAAGGCTAACCTCAAGCCAGTCCCAAAATTTGCCTAGTGCAGGAAGAAAAACAACACAAAGTAGACTCATATTATTGGCTCAATCCAGGCCAATGTGACAATATTTTGGTCAGCTGATATTTACTAATTAATCATCTATTGTTAATGCTTCAGTCTCGGAAGAGGCTGCCAGGGACTAATCACCCGTAACTCAGTGCATTCATTATTGATTGAGTTTATAACGCTATAGAAACTGCATTCAGCTTTTATGCTTACTTAATTTAAATTCACTGACCAATTAGTTCTTGTACCTTTTAATAATGCAGTCTTCAGATTATTAATTTTTAATTACTTTGCCTTTGGTGCTCATCTCAGCTAATTAAAATCCTCCCGTTATATCCATTACTTTAAAAATTAACTTGTCAATTTTAATCCATTTGTGGAAATTTGTCACACTATTTTTCCATGTGTGCTAATTGTTCTGCTGCATACCTTTCAATAATTGTTTTGACTTTAATTAGCTAGGAAGCAGGTTCCATAGCTAGGAAAACAAAGTCATGCAAAATTAACTCGTACTGCTTGTGATCCAGTCCATAACATGTGGTCGACCCTTCACGCTCCCTGGAGTGGCCACGCAAGCTGTTCCACTATAAAATAATGAACATAAAAACGAGGAGATGTGGGTGAGTTATTCTGCTATCCGGGCCTGCATCTCCATTCACAGCAAGGTCATGGCTGCTCTTCCACCTCAACTTCACCTTCCCACACTGACCCCATATCCCTTTGCATCGAGAAGAATTATCAGCCTCTTTCCTGAATTACTGAGCATCCATCTGGGGGTGCAAGACCCTCTGAATGAAAATAAAGACATTTCTTCAATAGAAATGACTGAAACTACCATTTCCTTTTCCTAAGACTATGTCCTCAAGTTTTAGATTCTCCAGTCAGTCAAAAGGCGAGTAGGTCTGTTGTCCCAGCAATGCCACCGCGCTGAGGAACCAGGGAAGACTGGGATCAGGGGTCTCAGTCGGGGGTGGTTGGGGTTGGGGAGTGGAGTTGGGTTCAAGAGGCCGGGGGGGGGGGGGGGGGGGGGGGTGGGGGGTGGGGGGGGGGGTGGGGGGGGGGGAGCGGGGGAGGGAGGAGAGTTGAAGGGTGGACCCATGATGGTCTTTCGGGGTTGCCACCAACGAGCCCAGGGCTCTGTAAAAGGAAGGCCTCCCTTGACTGAGACCAGCTGCTGGGCTTCCTACACGGCCCGAGTCTCCCTGGCTGAAGGCAAAATACCCTTGATGGTAGGATGAGGTCCTTAAATGACAACTAGTTGGCTACTTAGGGGCCTCAATAGGCCTAAGGGTGGATGGGCCGCCCAAGACCTTGCCCACCTCTGAAAGGATTTACACAGGTTGTGGCTAGGTGGGTAGGCAGGGGAAAGGCCTGCTGCTGGATTTTATGTGCCCCCTATCTTCAAATGCACTGGTCAGGGACTGTAAAATTGAGCCCCGGGCATGGTGTGAACAATTGCAGAACAACTTCCCTATAAGTATACTTCAACCTCCTTGCAATAAAGGCTGAGATCACATTTGTTTCCCCAATTGCTTGCTATACATGGCATGTAAGCGTTCTGTGATTCCTTGACAAAGAAACACAAATTTCTCCAATGTTTCTTACTGTTTTAAGAAAGTTTTTTTTATTCTTCCCACTTGTTATATATTAGATATTTTCAACAGTATTAACACCAAGACAAAAGATGAAGAGGTGCCACTGAAGGGCGGCACGGCGGCACAGTGGTTAGCATTGCTGCTTCACAGTGCCAGGGATCTGGGTTCGATTCCCAGCTTGGGTAACTGTCTGTGTGGAGTTTGCACATTCTCCCCGCGTCTGCGTGGATCCCCTCCGGGTACTCCGGTTTCCTCCCACATTCTGAAAGATGTGCTAGTTAGGTGCATTGGCTATGTTAAATTGCCCCTTAGTATCCTGGCATGCTTAGGTAAAAGGAATTAGCGGGGTAAATATGTGGGGTTGCAGGAATAGAGCCGAGGTGGGATTATTGTCGGTGCAGACTCGATGGGCCGAATGGTCCTTCTGTCCTCTAGGCTTTCTAGTACAGGATATCACACCAAAGTGAATAACCTAAAATTTCCCACATTGTACTCCATCTGCTACCACCTTGTCCACTTGTTTGAGCTATCTATGTCCCGTTGCAGATATAGGGTAGATTCAGAAAGAAATTTCTCAATGGAGGAGTCGAGGACTAGGGATCATAGTTTGGGGATAAGGGATAAACCTTTTAGGACTGAGGTGAGGAGAAATATTTTCACCCAGAGAGTGGTATGTGGAATATGTGGAATTGGCTACCACAGAAAGAAAGTACTTGAGGCCAAAACATAGTGGGATTTCAAGAAGAAATTAGGTATAGCTCTTGGGGCCAAAGGGATCAAGGGAAAAGGGGGGGGGGGGGGGGGGGGCAGGGAAGGGGGGATCAGGATATTGATTTTGATGATCAGCCATGATCAAAATGAATGGTGAAGCAGGCTCGAAGGGCTGAATGGCCTACTCCTGTTCTAGTTTCTATGGCTGTGTCCATCTCACAGCTTTGTATTGTCAGTGAATTTGGATACATTACACTTGGTCCTTTCATCTAAAGTTAGTGTCTGTATGTCTATCAATGTATTTAAAGTCACTTCAGCTGTTAAGATATATTCTACCAAAACATGCACTATGTCGAACTATCACTGAAGCAGAATCAGTCGGCATTGCTATATTTCCTGACCAATGTAATATCTTTTCAATCGCTTTTTTAATGCTAGCTTTAGGTCAGGAAGGCAGACAGTTAAGCCATTTATCTAATTACTGCGTGTAATGAAAACCTGATCTGAATATTATGGCCGGTAGTTCATCTCAGTGGAAATGTTAGTGGTCAGCAGAAAGGGTATTTATAGAAACTAGTATTATGTTAGATGGTCATCATGAAATATTTTTATCTTGTATTCTAAAAATAATTGATTGACAATATTGATTGCTGTACAGCTTAAATCAAGAGATTTTATCTGGTGAATTATCATGTACCCACATACTTAATTGAATCCACTATGGAGTTTCAAAAGGATTGTATTACTTCCAGTAGATGGCAGAATTTGCAATAATTCTTCTGCACATTACAGCATGAATAACACACTTAGATATCATTAAGGGGGCATTCTCACATCCTTTCAAGTAGAGAGCACTTTTTTATTTCTCCTGTCAAAGTGTAATGTACATCAAATATAAATTGATTTGATTTATTATTGTCACATGTATTAGTATACAGTGAAAAGTATTGTTTCTTGCGTGTTATACAGCCAAAGAATACCGTTCACAGGGAAGGGAAGGCGAGAGTGCAGAATGTAGTGCTACAGTCATAGCTAGGGTGTAGAGAAAGATCAACTTAATATAAGGTAGGTCCATTCAAATGTCTGATGGCAGCAGGGAAAAAGCTGTTCTTGAGTCGGTTGGTACATGACCGCAGACTTTTGTATCTTTCTCCCGAAGAAAGAAGGTGGAAGAGAGAATGTCCGGGGTGCGTGGGATCCTTGATTATTCTGGCTGCTTTTCCAAGCCAGCAGGAAATGTAGACAGAGTCAATGGATGGGAGGCTGGTTTGCGTGGTGGACTGGGCTTCGTTCGCGACCCTTTGTAGTTTCTTGCTGTCTTGGTCAGAGCAGGAGCCATATCAAGCTGTGATACAACCAAAAAGGATGCTTTCTATGGTGCATCTGTAAAAATTGGTGAGAGTCGTAGCAGACATGTCAAATTTCCTTAGCCTCCTGAGAAAGTAGAAGTGTTAAGCATGGAGCTGTAAACCTTTCTCCTGGTGAAAATGGATGGCCACATCCCCTCTTAAAATTAGAACTTGTTCTGAAAGATGAGACTGCTACTACACCATTTTACCTGTTTGATGATCTTTAGGTTTTAAACTGTTTGATTAAGGTCAGTATTCTTCTGTCATTGTGGATAGTGAGTCATCTCTTACACATGGACGATCCCACATATATAGCTGCATTACGTGTTCCATGTTGGTGCAACTGAGCTTCTTCCTCTAATGCAAAGCTTCCCAAACCTTTTCCCAGTGTGATCTTCTTTTAATGCCTCAGACCTTGTGCGACCCCAGGGTGAAAATTTGGGATGGGTACGAGAGCTGTTGAGTGGGGTGCGGGAGGCTTCAGTTGCTGAGGCGGGGGTGAGGGTTGGTTTGGAGGGAGATGGGGGAATAGCTCATAGCCATTCATAGGAATGGAAAGGAGATGTGGAAAGGCTGCCTCCCAGATCTCTTACTCTTACCTGGAGAGCCTGCTGTGAGATCTGAGGGACTGAAGTGAAGAGCTGGTTGCTATGGAAGGAAAAAACAGGTCAGTTTCTCCAATAAAAAAAGTGTGGATGCAAGTGATCAAGAGAGTGACTGGTGATGGTTTTCCAAGTGGTGCAAGTGTCTAAAAAGGGCAGGAAAGGTGAGGGGTGGGGGTGTGGGGGTGGGGCGCAGCACGGTGGCACTGTGGTTAGCACTGCTACCTCACAGCTCCAGGGACCTGGGTTTGATTCCCGGCTTGGGTCATTGTCTCTATGGAGTTTGCACATTCTCCCTGTGTCTGCATGGGTTTCCTCCGGGTGCTCCGATTTCCTCCCACAGTCCAAAGAAGTGCGGGTTAGGTTGATTGGCCATGCTAAATTGCCCCTTAGTGTCCTGGGATGTGTAGGTTAGAGGGATTAGCGGGGTAAATGTGTGGGGTTGTGGGGATAGGGCCTGGTGTGGGATTGTTGTCGGTGCAGACTCGATGGGCCGAATGGCCTCCTTCTGCACTGTAGGGATTCTATGACATTGCACTTTCAGATGACAACCCCACACTCTGACTTCCCCTGTGTTCTCCTGCGTAACACCTCTCCGACCAACACACCTTACAACCCCACTCATTCCTCTCCTCACGTGCCCATTTGGATAGCCAACAGTCACCTTAATCTCATTGACATCTCTCACCCATCCCTCACAGTCTCCACAAAACCCATTTCTCACACCCATAACTCTGCTTTCTCTCCTCGCAGAAACAAATGCGCAACTCCGAGAGAGGCAGAGGACCAGTGCGTGGGTGGGGGTGGGGGGGGGGGGGGGGGGCTGGGGGGCTGGGGGGCTGGAGGGATTGCCCCTCCAGCGATAGCTGCTCTAATGGTCACTGGCAAAACATCAGCACAGGTCCACAATGAATGAGGTCTTGCTCCAAGTTAGTGTATATATTAGCAAAAACTTGCCACAAAGATCTGATCCTCGTGGGGCACTAGTGCTTCAGACAGGACAAGAAAGCCAAGCCTCTCCTATGTTGTGGGTCTCACCTCCTTCCAGCTGGACCCAAGTGTCCATCAACTCTGTCCTGTGGAGCGACATGTAGTTGAGGAGAAGGCAGCTGACGCTGCTGCTGCGACTGATGTTGATGGTTCTCGCTGTTCCTCTTGTTCAGCATCAGATGTGCATGGTAGAACTGCAAAAGTTGCTCCCATGCATTACATATATTGGGGCATGCCCCTTTAAGAGAATGGGTCAGGTGACCCAGGACTCGAGCTCCACCCCTGTGCTGACTGTGCTAGGATAAAGATATGTTAACATCCTGTTCCAGTCAATTTACTACCACTGACCTCGTAGTCTTTTATTAGTCTCAATAATGTCAGACCTCAAACATAATAATTGGGCTGAATCACAGCCCATGGACTGCATATCACCACTGGTTTCAGGAGAGGGAGGAATATAGACGTTGTTGTCCTGGACTCCGAAAACGGTGGGAAACACTGAGGTAGACTTGGGGGAAGAGGCCTAGGCATCAGGAGGAGCAGTCGTGAGGGGACTTGGACCGTATTCGAACGATACTCGCCAGGAAGACTGAATGCAGAGGTCACGAGGGGACTTGGGCTACAGTCGGAGGCCAAGTAGTTAACAAGCAGTTGTTAGCCCTCCCCTGCAGTCGTGATTCCACCCACCCCCCCGTCCCCCCCACCCCGCAGCAGGCTGACCGCCCCCTGGCTGACCCACGCCCCCTCGCAGCCCGCCCCAATCACTGGCCTCCCAGCTTCCCCCACCGATCCCAATGCAGAGTGGCAACGGGACTCCCCACACTCACCGATCGCCCCCAAGACCCTGCCCCGTTATGCCCCACCCCTTGGCACTGCCCCATGCCTGATGGGCAGTGCCAAGGTGCCCCCTGGGCATTGGAACCTCGTCCCTTGGGCAGTGCTAGGGGGCCCAGACCGGCACTGCCAGGGTGCCAATGCCCAGGAGGCACTCCCCGCCACCCGACCCTCTGGGGGGGCTCCGATTGCCCCCCATTCATTCCAGCTGGGTCGGGCCGCGAGCTCCCTGAAAGTGGGGAGCTATTGTAATCCCCACTGGAGTGAAATACTCTGGCGGGGTGGGAGATGCTAGCAGGCCAGGAGGCTTCAGTCCCGGGCCCCCTAATCATATTTAAATTCTATTACAATGATCTTGTAAATGGTCTTTGCGCCTCCCCACAGATTTCCGGACCGGAGCAGACACTGCCGGAAATCCGGCACTGGGAGACGCAAGCGGGGTGCGAACGCACGCGCGAACCCAGCGGATTGACCGATGTGAGAATCTCTCGGCCCAAATTAGTGCAACGGGATGGGAGAATCGCGGCCATCACCTTCTATTACAGCTGAAAGCTTACTTTGATAATTCCGAGAACTAGGTGCTTGTCCTCGCAGGTTTAGTGATACTATGGCAGGGTTCTGTGGAAGAGTCAATCAACTCAAAACTTTAACTCTCTCCACAGATGCTGCCAGACCTGCTGAGTTAACCCAGCATTTTCTGTTTTGATTTCGGATTTCGAACATCTGCAGTGTTTTGCTTTTATTTAAGTATGGCGGAGTGGTTTGCTGGCCATTGTGGAACCCATCCAATTTTCATTCCCTAGATATCGATGAAATTAAAAATAGATGGATTCTACACTCTGGGATTCCACTCTGCCAGCTCACCACCCAGACAGTGAAGGCGAAAAATCAACCCCACTCTCTCTGAGTCAGACTGAGTAGGAAGGTTTCATGTTCAACTCCTACACAGAAATATTAGATTCTCCCAAGATATTCTAAACAGATATTCTTCTATGTAATTAATTGTCAGTGCATTAAACGTAGAAGTGACAGGATATCTCCAGCAGAGGGCAAGCAAATTCAGCCCGTAAGGTGCCTTACCAAAAGCACAAAACTCACAACATGAAGGAGGCAATTCTCCCCAAACAATTCTCAGTGTCAAATTCATGGGAAAACTGGAGCAATTCATGCCTTTTTTTCAGTGAGAGTTCAGACTGGAATCTCCCACACTCTGTGCACTGCAGAGGCCACCGGCGTGAATATCTTTACATTTCAGGAGGTGGGGCCTATTCGCACTGGAGTGGCTGAAACCAGCGGGGTCTCGTCACATGTGCAGTGGCCCCAAACTGACAGCTTCCCGTTTGTTGGCCAGCTCGATCGCTGGCCAGGCCGGGACCCTGCAGTGCTGCTCCTAACCCCCCACAGTCTGATCGCAGCCCCCCAGACCATTCCCAGGCCCAGCACCGACCCCCACCCCGCTCCCCCACCCGGTACCAGCCAGCCCCGATCTCCAACCCCACCGCAGGCAGATCTCTCCCCCCACCCCCAGCTGATCCCCTCACCGATCGCTGGCCTCCCACCTGTCCCCATCGATCCCAATGCAGAGTGGCAGCGGGAACCCCAACCCCACTGATTGCCCCCTAAGCCCCGCCCCCACCAGGCCATGCCCCCATCGGCCCTGCTCCCTTGACGCTGCCCCATGCCCAATGGGCAATGCCAAGGTGCCCCCTGGGCATTGGCACTTTGCTCCTTGGGCAGTGCCAGGGGGCACAAGCTGGCACTGCCAGGCTGCCCATGCCCAAGGGGCACCACCACTTCGCCACCTGACCCTCTGGGGGGGTCCTGATTGACCCCCCCCCTTCACTCCAGCGGGGTCGTCCCGATAGTTCCCCAAAAGTGGGGACCTACTGTAAACGTCGCTGGAGTGAAATACTCTGGCGGGGTGGGGGAGGTTGGCCGGGTGGAGAATTCAGTCCCAGGCCCCATCACATTAAAATGACATTAAAAATAGATGTAAGTTACTTACCTGGTCTTCCCGCCAGGTTCCAGCGCGGATCTGATAGTGCCAGAAATCCGAATCCAAATCCCGCAAATGCCCGGAAGTGAGATTCTCCCACCACACTGCACTCGAAGTCTAGTGCGGCGGGGTGGGAGAATCGCCTCCACATTAAGTCACACCTTTGGGCCCAATTAACTCACTCAAAACCCAGTCACATACACACGTAATTAGTGTTTCAATAAATGATTCTCTATGCAAAGATAGCATTAATGCAGGTTTCTATATGAGAAGCAGTAAACTATGCCCATAACATGGAATATATTAATCCTGCTTGATATTTAATTATATAAAGAACGATTTGGACATTTTCCTGGAAGAAAATAATATTCTGCAGTGGTTTAGTTTGCTTTGACTGCTGTTTTATAGTTTAATGTAAAAAAAAAGTATATCAGGTTTTAATTATAACTGCTGCAGACACAGAATCTAATTTTTAGGCTGCTGGTGTGAATTTTCCAGTAATTTGTAATCTGCAGTGAATATTTCATTGATTTGATTTGATTTGATTTATTATTGTCACATGTATTGGGATACAATGAAAAGTATTGTTTCTTGCACGCTATACAGACAAAGCATAGTGTTCATAGGGGAGAAGGAAAGAAGAGTTTGCAGAATATAGTCATAGCCTCTCCCTGGAGATCACATGGTCTGGAATGGGGGGGTGGGGGTGAGTCAATAGGTTGTGATGAACAAAGCATCGTAGCTGTGAGGGACAGCTCGGTGGATAGGATATTAGTATGTAGATAGGCTGGAAAATTGGGCGGGGATCCTGGATTCAGGATTCAATCCTGGACCGGGGAGTGGCGCGGGCTTGGAGGGCCGAAGGGCCTGTTCCTGTGCTGTATTGTTCTTTGTTCTTGTTCTTTGTAGCTGAGGTTACAATCATAGCTAGGGTTTAGAGAAAGATCAACTTAATATGAGCTAGGTCCATTCAAAAGTCTGAAGGCAGCAGAAAAAAAGCTATTCTTAGAATCATAGAATCCGTACGGTGCAGAAAAAGGCCATTCGGCCCGAGAGTCTGCACCGACCACAATCCCACCCAGGCCCTGAAACCCCATATATTTACCCTGCTAATCCCCCTGATACTAGGGTCAATTTTGCATGGCCAGTCAAACTACCCTGCGCATCTTTGGAGTGTGGGAGGAAACCAGAGCACCCGGAGGAAACCCACGCAGATACGGGGAGAACGTGCAGACTCCACACAGACAGTGACCCAAGGCCAGAATTGAACCCTGGTGCTGTGAGGCAGCAGTGCTAACCACTGTGCTACCGTGCCGCCCTATGCTAATCACTGTGTTACTGTGCCGCCCTAGCTAACCACTATGCTACCGTGCCTCTGTGAGCCAGTTGAGTCGGTTCTTGAGTCGGTTGGGTACGTGATCTCAGACTTTTGTACCTTTTTCCCGATGGAAGAAGGTGGAAGAGAGTATGTTCGTGGGGTCCTTAATTATGCTGGCTAATTTTCCGAGGCAGTGGGAAGTGTAGACGGACTCAATGGATGGGAGGCTGGTTTGTGTGATGGACTGGACTGGGCTACGTTCACAATCATTTGTAGTTTCTTGTGATCTTGCATTTACATTTCATTGCATTTCTTTGATCGAAACAGTAAGGGAGCTTTGCTATTTTTAGAAATTAATTTTATGTTGCGTATTTCATAAGTTACTTCCAGTAGCATCAAATGACCTATTAGTGGAGAAAAAAATGTCTAATAGAAAATTGAGGATTGAGTCATTCCAGAGAAGTGCATGTGCAACATATTTAGAACAGCCCTACAAAATAGTGTTCTCCCCAACTAGTGGAGCATTGATAAGAGTGTGCGCTTCAGTGAAATTTTCTGGTTGATAACAATTGATTATATTTTTCCCAAATTGTTGTGGGTTGAAGTCACACATCAGGATAGTGGTGTTAACCCCACCAATCCAGTGAGCATCAAACAAGTGAACAGTTAAAAATCATCCAAGATAGTTAACCCATCCCGGAGAAGGCAGGCGCAGACAGTACTGCTTTTTAACCGTTCTCTGTCAGCAGATAGAATTGTAGAACCTTATAACACATAAGGGGGTCATTTAGCCCATCATATTTATGTCTGCACCTTGAAAGAGCTGTCCAATTCAGTCATCCCAACTTTCTCCCCATAACCTCCAAACTCCGTGGCCTGGGCCTCAGCTCCTCCCTCTGCGACTGGATCCTGAACTTCCTAACTCACCGACCACAATCAGCAAGGATAGGCAACAACACCTCCTCCACGATCATCTTCAACACCGGTGCCCCACAAGGCTGTATCCTCAGCCCCCTATTATACTCCTTATGCACCTATGACTGTGCGGCCAAATTCCAATCCAACTTGATTTTCAAGTTTGCTGAGGACACCACCATAGTGGGTCAGATCTCAAACAATGACGAGACAAAGTACAGGAATGAGATAGAGAATCTGGTGAACTGGTGCGACTACAATAATCTCTCCCTCAATTCAACAAAACGAAGAAGATTGTCATCGACTTCAGGAAGCATAAAGGAGAACATGCCCCTGTCTACACCAACAGGGACGAAGTAGAAAGGGTCGAGAGCTTCACGTTTTTAGGTGTACAGGTCACCAACAACCTGTCCTGGTCCCCCCTGCCGACACTATAGTTAAGAAAGCCCAGCAACACCTCGACTTTCTCAGAAGACTAAGGAAATTCGGCATGTCAGCTATGACTCTCACCAACTTTTACAGATGCAGCATAGGAAGCATTCTTTCTGGCTGTATTACAGCTTGGTATGGCGCCTGCTCTGCCCAAGACTGCAAGAAACTACAAACGGTCATGAATGTAGCCCAATCTATCATGCAAACCAGCCTCCCATCCATTGACCCTGTCTACACTTCCCGCTGCCTCGGCAAAGCAGCCAGCATAATGAAAAACCCCACGCACCCCTGACATTCTCTCTTCCACCTTCTTCCGTCGGGAAAAAAGATACAAAATTCTGAGGTCACGTACCAACCGACTCAAGAACAGCTTCTTCCCTGCTGCTGTCAGTCTTTTGAATGGACTTACCTTGCATTAAGTTGATCTTTCTTTACATCCTAGCTATGACTGTAACAGTACATTCTGCACTCTCTCGTTTCCTTCTCTCTGAATGGTATGCTCTCTCTGTATAGTACGCAAGAAACAATACTTTTCACTGTAGGCTAATACATGTGGCAATAATAAATCAAATCAAATCAAATCAAATGAGTGTGTCCAATTGCCTTTCGAAAGTTCCTGTTTCATGTCCCCTTTTTGCTCTCCTAGTTTCATTTTTAAGTTCCCTCTTGCACATTCTATACTTCTTTAGGGCTTGTGCTATTTCAAGCTCTTGATGTTTGTCATAAGCCTCCCTTTTCCTCCTTATCCAAAGCTGTATATCCCTCGATATCCAGGATTCACTGGACTTGCTGCTCCCACCCTATCCTAAGGGGAATTACCACCTCCTGGTGCAAAATGTCCAAGTAAAATTCCCCCTTCCTCATGTGTCAAAGTGTCTGCAGCTCGGCCTTCAGCTCAATGACTCTGAGCTGAAGCTCCTCAAGCTGTAGACATTTACTGCAGACGTGTTTGCCCTGGATCACACTGATGTCCAAGAACTTGCCCATACTGCAGCCATGAGACATCACCTGTCCTGCCATCATTATGTATTTTAATTAACTTCTTAATTATTTTATTCAATTAGTTATTTATGTATTTAATTAATCTTACCATAGGAACAGAATAGATCTTAAACACTCACCTGATATTCAAAAAGTTAGCTTCTACCCCACGGTAGAGCAAGAACCAATTCAGACAGGGTGAAAAAGTTAAAAGGAGCATCTCCCTCCCCTCAAAACTCACTCAGCTCACAAAGTACTCCATTGTGGTTGTACTCCAATACAAGGTCACATTGAGTTGTCTGACTTTATGGCTGGAATTTTACCGGCCCGCCCGCCATGGGAATTGGAGCGGGTGAGGGGCGGACCATGGAAAGGTCCATTGACCTCGGCTGGGATTTTACATTTTCGGGACAAGTGAGGCCATAAAATCCTGCCCATTTGTTTCTGAAACTGAAGGCCTAGCTGAGTCCAGCTGCAGAAAAACTAGTTCCGACTGATTTCTTATATTAGCTATCTGTAGCTGCTCCCCAGTTACTAGCTTCTATCTTTCTGCTTGGACCCCTGTTGAGATTTAGTATTTAAACAGTACTTGTAGTTAAATGTCAAATACAAACAGTATTAGATTTTTACAATGAGATTTAAGTTTCACTCAACACACCAAACTATCAGCACTCTGTTGAGGTCACCATCCCTATAACAATGTAGCAAACCTCGTCTGCATCTATTCCAAGATATCCTTCCTAAAATGTATTGCCCAATATGGCACACAGTAAACCAAGCAGCCCTTCTTTTTGGGGGCTGCCCTTCTTGCTTTGTCCCTGGGTTTATTTAATTTAGTTGATTTGGTTGGCACAGGGCAGCATGGTGGCACAGCGGTTGGCACTGCTGCCTCACAGCGCTAGGGACCCGGGTTCAATTCCCGGCTTGGGTCACTGTCTGTGTGGATTTTGCACATTCTCCCTGTGTCTGCGTGGGTTTCCTCCTGGTGCTCCGGTTTCCTCCCACAGTTGGAAAGGCGTGCTGGTTAGGTGCATTGGCCATGCTAAATTCTCCCTCAGTGTACCCGAACAGGCACCAGAGTGTGACAACTTGGGGATTTTCACAGTACCTTCACTGCAGTGTTAATGCAAGCCTACTTGTGACACTAATAAGTAAACTTAAACTCAAAAGAAATGCACCAACCTCAGAACAGGACAGGTTAGATTATAGAGCCTTTTCATATTGTTTGCCCCAAAGTACATCTTTAGCAAAGTGCATCATTTATCTGTAATTTACTCTATGTGCAGTGTGTCTCCCAGCTAATTCCAGTTACCTGCACAGTCCAAAGATGTGCAGGTTAGGTTGATTGGCCATGCTAAATTGCCCCAGTTACCTGTGTGCTGTTACTTCACACTCAGGACAACCAAACAGTGACAGTGCACATAGATAAACAAAAATATAGGCAAAGCTCTTCAGTAAGAAAATACACAAAATGAGTGAAACAAAAGAGGTCAGAAAAAAATATTTAAAAATCTGGAAAATACAGGGGAATAAGAAAGAGGGAGCCAGCAGCAGGAAGATGGGACATAGTTTATGTATCCTTTGTCTTGCATTCTGTGCACACTTTCTACAAATATCGCAGTTACTTCCTCTAACCCTTTGATTACTCCTCTTCTGGTAATACTCCTATTATTATTAAGTGATTTATCTAACTCCCCTTCAGCAACACCAGAGAGATTTTCATGTTTTCTTAAAAGGAGGCGATGAAGTAGTGAATATATGGGTTTGGCAGCAGGAGTCTGAACTTCTCATGCTGCTAAAAACCCAATCCATTGCTGTCGCAAAGATTCAGCGAGTGAATGAGCTTGAGACACATTTGAACAAAGAACAAAGAACAGTACAGCACAGGAAACAGGCCCTTCAGCCCTCCAAGCCTGTGCCGCTCATTGGTCCAACTAGACCATTCGTTTGTATCCCTCCATTCCCAGACTGCTCATGTGACTATCCAGGTAAGTCTTAAACGATGCCAGCATGTCTGCCTCCACCACCCTACTTGGCAGCGCATTCCAGGCCCCCACCACTCTCTGTGTAAAAAACGTCCCTCTGATATCTGAGTTATACCTCGCCCCTCTCACCTTGAGCCTGTGACCCCTCGTGATCGTCACCTCCAACCTGGGAAAAAGCTTCCTACTGTTCACCCTATCTATACCCTTCATAATTTTGTACACCTCTATTAGGTCTCCCCTCATTCTCCGTCTTTCCAGGGAGAACAAGCTCAGTTTACCCAATCTCTCCTCATAGCTAAGACCCTCCAAACCAGGCAACATCCTGGTAAACCTTCTCTGCACTCTCTCTAAAGCCTCCACGTCCTTCTGGTAGTGCGGCGACCAGAACTGGACGCAGTACTCCAAATGTGGCCTAACCAGCATTCTATACAGCCGCAACATCAGACTCCGGCTTTTATAGTCTATACCCCGTCCTATAAAGGCAAGCATACCATATGCCTTCTTCACCACCTTCTCCACCTGTGCTGCCACCTTCAAGGATTTGTGGACTTGCACACCTAGGTCCCTCTGTGTTTCTATACTCTTGATGGCTCTGCCATTTATTGTATAACTCCCCCCTACATTAGTTCTTCCAAAACGCATCACTTCGCATTTATCTGGATTACATTCCATCTGCCATTTCTCCGCCCAATTTTCCAGCCTATCTATATCCTGCTGTATTGTCCTACAATGTCCATCGCTATTCGCAAGTCCAGCCATCTTTTTGTCATCCGCAAACTTGCTGATAACACCTGTTACACCTTCTTCCAAATCATTTATATATATCACAAATAGCAGAGCCCTGCGGAACACCACTGGTCACAGACCTCCAGCCGGAAAAAGACCCTTCGACTGCTACCCTCTGTCTCCTGTGGCCAAGCCAGTTCTCTACCCATCTAGCCACCTCTCCTTGTATCCCATGAGCCTTAACCTTCTTAACCAACCTGCCATGAGGGACTTTGTCAAATGCCTTACTGAAATCCATATAGACGACATCCACGGCCCTTCGTCAACCGTTTTTGTCACTTTCTCAAAAAACTCCACCAAATTTGTAAGGCACGACCTCCCTCTTACAAAACCATGCTGTCTGTCACTAATGAGATTGTTCCGTTCTAAATGCGCATACATCCTGTCTCTAAGAATCCTCTCCAACAACTTCCTTACCACGGACGTCAAGCTCACTGGCCTATAATTTCCTGGGTTATCCCTGCTACCCTTCATAAATAATGGTACCACATTCGCTATCCTCCAATCCTCAGGGACCTCACCTGTGTCCAACGAAGAGACAAAGATTTCCGTCAGAGGATCAGCAATTACATCTCTTGTCTCCCTGAGCAGTCTAGGATAGATGCCATCAGGCCCTGGGGATTTGTCAGTTTTAATGTTACCTAAAAAACCTAACACTTCCTCCCTTGTAATGGAGATTCTCTCTAACGGGTCAACACCTCCCTCTGAGACACTCCCAGTCAACAAGTCCCTCTTCTTTGTGAATACCGATGCAAAGTATTCATTTAGGATCTCCCCTATTCCCTTGGGTTCTAAGCATAATTCCCCTCCTTTGTCCCTGAGAAGTCCGACTTTTTCCCTGACAACTCTTTTGTTCCTAACATATGAATAAAATGCCTTAGGATTCTCCTTAATCTTGTCTGCCAAGAACATTTCGTGACCTCTTTTTGCCCTTCTAACTCCCCGTTTGAGTTCTTTCCTACTCTCTTTGTATTCCTCCAGAGCTGCATCTGTTTTCAGTTGCCTGGACCTAACGTACGCCTCTCTTTTCTTTTTGATCAGATCCTCAATTTCCCTGGTTATCCACGGCTCTCGAATCCTACCTTTCCTATCCTTCCTTTTTACAGGCACATGCCTGTCCTGCAGCCTTATCAACTGTTCCTTAAGAGACTCCCACATGCCAGACGTGGACTTACCCCCGAACAGCCTCTCCCAATCAACGGCCACCAATTCCTGCCTAATCCGGCTATAGTTAGCCTTCCCCCAATTTAGCACCCTACCCTTAGGACAACACTCGTCCTTGTCCATTACTATCCTCAAGTTAACAGAGTTGTGGTCACTATTTGCCACATGTTCCCCTACCGAAAGTTTGACTTTAACTTGGGGCAGCAGTTGGAGAGGCAGAGAGTAAGGAGGGTGCCAAATCGTCCTGAGACCAAGTTAGAGTCTCTGTATAGCCCAGTGTCCGACTTCAAAGTGGGGGGCAGCTAGCCAGCAGGCAGGAAGGCAAAATTGGGAGCATGAGGGAGCATCTGGAATCCAAGGGACAAGTAAATCATAGAATCCCTACAGTCCAGAAAGAGGCCATTCAGCCCATTGGGACTGCACTGACAACAATCCCACCCAGACCCAATCTCCGCAACCCCGCATATTTACCCTGCTAATCTCCTTGACACTAAGGGTCAATTTAACATGGTCATTCAATCTAATCCGCACATCTTTGGACTGTGGGAGGAAACCGGAGAACCCAGAAGAAACCCACGCAGACATGGGGAGAATGTGCAGACTCCACACTAACAGTCACCCGAGGCCAGAATGGAACCCAGGTTCCTGGTGCTGCGAAGCAGCAGTGCTAACCAGTGTGCCACTGTGCCACCCCATGGTGGGGTGTTTAGAAAAATATTTCATTCCTCAACACAAACTTCTTCTTGGCTTGATGAAAATCAAAAGAACATTTGTTTGTCAATTAATATTTTGGATAAGAGCAGACTAGTATTACAGCTATAGTAACTCATACTCATGCAGTCTCCTCTCTGTCCTGCAGAATGTCCTATGGCCTTTCATATGTATATATTTGAAGGTAAGTATCTTTAACTAATGTTATGATGAAAATCATTAGCTTTTTGCCACACCAGACTTGACCACAATTTACCATTCTTGGCTTATCTTAGTTTCTGCCTAGAGAATACAAGATTTCAGAGAAATTAAACAATAGATATTTTGTTTGAATATGAGCCTTTGTATCAAACTCTTGAATTTGAATTCTCTAATCAGTGAAATATTTTGTAATCATCATTGAATTTGGATGCTCATCAGACTAATATTGCATTTTAAATGAGCAAAGAAGCTTATTAAAGGATGTGCTGGAAAACAATAAAGAGGGAGAAAGTAGAGTGTGAGAGTAAATTAGCAAGGAATATAAAATAAGAAATCAAAGAGCTTCTACAATTATCTGAAAAGGAAGAATTGGTTGAGGTTCCTTCAAGCCAGAGACAGGTGAAATTATAATGCAGTATAAGGAAATATCAGAGATGTTAAACAGATATTTTTGGCAGGATTTGCCGAGCCAGTTGGAAACGGTGTTCAGTTTGTGTATGGTGGCAAAGTCCCAGAAAACAATGCTCCACCGCCCTTCCCACTTCTGGCTTTTCCCATGGTGGATCCTGGGTCTTGCAGACCACCTTTGTGGGGGAGGAGGAAGGGGGGGGGGGAGGGGAGGGGGCGGGAAGCTATAGGGTGATTAAAAAAGGCAATTAAGAATCCTTTGACCATGGATAAAAGCAAGTTACTGCGGATGCTGGAATCTGAAACCAAAAGAGAAAATGCTGGAAAATCTCAGCAGGTCTGGCAGCATCTGTAAGGGGAGAAAAGAGCTGACGTTTGGAGTCCAGACAACCCTTTGTCAAAGCTCTTATCCTTTGACCATGAATGATTTTTAAAAATAAAGCACAGCTTCCACATACGGTCAGGGTGACAAAGGCAAGTGCACAGCAGGAAGAACCTCTTCAGTGAAACAGACAGCATGGGAAAGCTTGGATAAGTCCATGAAGAGCTCCAGTCATGGCCACTGAAAGCTTACCGTTTAAAGCACTTCTTCTTTCAGAGTGTGTTATCGCTGCTTGTCAACTTCTTGGAAGGCATCTCACCTGTCTAATATTTCACTCACCTTCAGCCACATTTTTCTGCTGTCAACCTTCACCATGACATGGAAACAACTTAGGGGCTGCACCTTCCACTTCAGCTGATGGGTGAGAGCAGAAGACAGACCACTACTAAATGCATGAGTAGCATCACCTTCATGCCCTTCCACAAGGCAGATAAGATGAACACTGAAACCCCATCCCTGCTCCTGTACTCAAATCCTTTCACTATGAAGGCCAACATACCATGTAACTGCAATCTCTAAACTCTGGAGGTATTCTAGTAAATCTGTTCCATACCCTCTCCAATTTTGTTTTCAAAATCGTACACTTTGGTTGGCAGATGCAAGGGCCACACTGAAGCAACTTAAATAGGACCTGTCCTTTCAGCGAATCTACCTGCTTGCAAGCTATTTTGAGCTAATACTTCACATCTCCAGTCTCCTTGATATATATACTTTGAGCCACAATAGAACACGTTTATTCTGTAGAATTCCTTGATTAGATTTGGGTCAAATTCCTGTACATGATTGTAGTTATCAGTTACTCTGCCTGCTTTACATCAAATCTCTTGGTATAATAATATAGCAAGTTAATTAACTGTGCTTTAAATTCAGACTTTGCAGATAATCTGTTTTAATGATGTCATTTGAGGGATAAATATTGGACCTCAGGGAAAACTCTCTGCTCTTCTTCAAGTAATGCCATGGAATTTTTACTTCCCACTCGAGAGAGCAAACTCCATTTCATTAATACACTTTATACTCCATTTCGGCTCTTATGGGTTAATATCAACATTTGCAAGGTCTGTGTTTCATTTCACAGTTTACTGCCTTAGTTCATGAACAAGTATGAAAGGAATTTGAATCTGTATTTTGCCAAGAATCACATTTTTCAATTATATCATGATGCATGAGTCCTTTGCTTGATCTGTTTCTAAATTCCCCTTAGTTCCCCTCCAAGCCACTCACCATCCTGACTTGGAAATATATCGCCGTTCCTTTGCAGTAGCTGGATCCAAACCCTGGAATTCCCTCCCTCCTGGCATTGTGGGTCAACCCACAGCACGTGGATTGCAGGGTTTCAAGAAGGCAGCTCATCACCACTGACTCAAGGGCAACAAAGAATGGGCAATAAATGCTGGCCTAGCCAGCGAAGCCCATGTTCCATGAATGAACAAAAATAAATAAATTCACAACGGGGTGGCACGTTGGCACAGTGGTTAGCACTGCAGCCTCACAGTGCCAGGGACCAAGGTTCAATTCCGGCCTCGGGTCACTGTCTGTGTGGAGTTTGCATGTCCTCCCCATGTCTGTGTGGGTTTCCTCCAGGTGCTCCGGTTTCCTCCCACAGTCCAAAGATGTGCGGGTTAGCTTGATTGGCCATGTTAAATTGACCGTAGTGTCAGGGGGATTAGCAGGGTAAATGAGGGTTATGGGAATAGGGCCTGGGTGGGATTGTGGTCGGTACAGACTCGATGGGCAAATGGCCTCCTTCTGCACTGTAGGGATTCTATGATTTCTATGTTACAACAAAGAGGAGTTTCTAAACCTACTGCGGTCTAGCTTCTGACCCAACCACTGAGCATATCCCCATCAGCAGAATTAGACTAGACTCGGCATGGACTAAAAATGGACTGCTGACTTCTACTCTATTGTGGAGCAAGATTCAAGATGATTATCCAGCTGAATGAAAAAAAAAATCAGTTATTTGGATAATAGGAACCAGTATACGGTCATAATACCCCAGTGTCAGAATCAGAATTGAGATTGGATGGCTGTTAGTGCATTTTATATAGCAAAATATCTGAATGTTATATCTGAGAACTGAGCCTATTACAATTGCATCTGTTTGTATTACTGCAGGCAGATCCCAAAAACTGTTATTAAAAATAATGCAGCAAGTTGGAATTTCAGAGCTGTCTTTAGTGAGCAAAGATCTTAGGTGGAATTTTCCCGTACCACCCGCCATGGGAGTCGTAGCAGGTGGGGCATAGATGATTTGGAGTTGGGGACCAAGTGTAGTGTGTCAAAATTCACAGATGACACTAAGATGGGTGGAAGAGCAAAGTGTGCAGAGGACGCTGAAAGTCTGCAAAGGAATATAGATAATCTAAGTGAGTGGGCGAGGGTCTGGCAGATGGAGTACAATGTTAGTAAATGTGAAGTCATCCATTTTGGTAGGAATAACAGCCAAATGGACTATTATTTAAATGATAAAAAATTGCAACATGCTGCTGTGCAGAGGGACCTGGGTGTCCTTGTGCAGGAATCTCAAGGAGTTGGTTTGCAGGTGCAGCAGGTAATTAAGAAGGAAAATGGAATTTTGTCCTTCATCGCTAGAGGGATGGAGTTTAAAAACAGCGAGATTATGTTGCAGCTGTATAAGGTACTGGTGAGGCCACACCTGGAGTACTGTGTACAGTTTTGGTCTCCTAACTTGAGAAAGGATATACTGGCACTGGAGGGGGTGCAGAGGAGATTCACTAGGTTGATTCCAGAGTTGAGAGGGTTGGCTTATGAGGAGAGACTGAGTAGACTGGGGCTATACTCATTGGAATTCAGAAGAACGAGGGGAGATCTTATAGAACATATAAGATTATGAAGAGAACAGATAAGATAGAAGCAGGGAAGTTGTTTCCACCGGCAGGTGAAACTAGAACTAGGGTGCATAGCCTCAAAATAAGGGGAAGCAGATTTCGGACTGAGTTGAGGAGGAACTTCTTCACACAAAGGGTTGTGAATCTGTGGAATTCCCTGCCCAGTGAAGCAGTTGAGGCTACCTCATTAAATGTTTTTAAGGCAAGGATAGGTACATTTTTGAACAGTAAAGGAATTAAGGGTTATGGTGAGTGGGTGGGTAAGTGGAGCTGAGTCCACAAAAAGATCAGTTATGAGCTTATTGAATGGCGGAGCAGGCTCGAGGGGCCAGATGGCCTAGTTCTTATGTTCTTATGTTCTTATGTGACACATAAGAACATAAGAACATAAGAAATAGGAGCAGGAGTAGGCCATCTAGCCCCTCGAGCCTGCCCCGCCATTCAATAAGATCATGGCTGATCTGACGTGGATCAGCACCACTTACCCGCCTGATCCCCATAACCCTTAATTCCCTTACCGATCAGGAATCCATCCATCCGCGCTTTAAACATATTCAGCGAGGTAGCCTCCACCACCTCAGTGGGCAGAGAATTCCAGAGATTCACCACCCTCTGGGAGAAGAAGTTCCTCCTCAACTCTGTCTTAAACCGACCCCCCTTTATTTTGAGGCTGTGTCCTCTAGTTTTAACTTCCTTACTAAGTGGAAAGAATCTCTCCGCCTCCACCCTATCCAGCCCCCGCATTATCTTATAAGTCTCCATAAGATCCCCCCTCATCTTTCTAAACTCCAACGAGTACAAACCCAATCTCCTCAGCCTCTCCTCATAATCCAAACCCCTCATCTCCGGTATCAACCTGGTGAACCTTCTCTGCACTCCCTCCAATGCCAATATATCCTTCCTCATATAAGGGGACCAATACTGCACACAGTATTCCAGCTGCGGCCTCACCAATGCCCTGTACAGGTGCATCAAGACATCCCTGCTTTTATATTCTATCCCCCTCGCGATATAGGCCAACATCCCATTTGCCTTCTTGATCACCTGTTGTACCTGCAGACTGGGCTTTTGCGTCTCATGCACAAGGACCCCCAGGTCCCTTTGCACGGTAGCATGTTTTAGTTTGTTTCCATTGAGATAGTAATCCCATTTGTTATTATTTCCTCCAAAGTGTATAATCTCGCATTTCTCAACGTTATACTCCATTTGCCATATCCTCGCCCACTCACTCAGCCTGTCCAAATCTCTCTGCAGATCTTCTCCGTCCTCCACACGATTCACTTTTCCACTTATCTTTGTGTCGTCTGCAAACTTCGTTACCCTACACTCCGTCCCCTCCTCCAGATCATCTATATAAATGGTAAACAGTTGCGGCCCGAGTACCGATCCCTGCGGCACGCCACTAGTTACCTTCCTCCAACCGGAAAAACACCCATTTATTCCGACTCTTTGCTTCCTGTCGGATAGCCAGTCCCCAATCCACTTTAACACACTACCCCCAACTCCGTGTGCCCTAATCGTCTTCAGCAGCCTTTTATGGGGCACCTTATCAAACGCCTTTTGGAAATCCAAAAACACCGCATCCACCGGTTCTCCTCCATCAACCGCCCTAGTCACATCTTCATAAAAATCCAACATGTTCGTCAAGCACGACTTTCCCCTCATGAATCCATGCTGCGTCTGATTGATCGAACCATTTCTATCCAGATGCCCTGCTATCTCCTCTTTAATAATGGATTCCAGCATTTTCCCTACTACAGACGTTAAGCTGACCGGCCTATAGTTACCCGCCTTTTGTCTCCTTCCTTTTTTAAACAGCGGCGTAACATTAGCCGTTTTCCAATCAACCGGCACTACCCCAGAATGCAACGAGTTTTGATAAATAATCACTAACGCATCCACTATTACCTCTGACATTTCTTTCAATACCCTGGGATGCATTCCATCCGGACCCGGGGACTTGTCCACCTTCAGTCCCATTAGTCTACCCAGCACTGCCTCTCTGGTAACATTAATCGTATTAAGTATTTCTCCTGCTGCCAACCCTCTATCGTTAATATTTGGCAAACTATTTGTGTCCTCCACCGTGAAGACCGACACAAAAAACTTATTTAAAGACTCAGCCATATCCTCATTTCCCACTATTAACTCCCCCCTCTCGTCCTCCAAGGGTCCAACATTCACTCTAGCCACTCTATTCCTTTTTATATATTTATAAAAACTTTTACTATCATTTTTTACACGGACACGGACCATGCAAAGGTTCATTGACCTCGGGCAGGATTTTCCAGTCCTGGGGCATGTGCGGCTGGAAAATCCCACCCTGTGTGTTTATTCACAATGTATGCTTGATCCTGCATAATTTTGTTCCTGCTCTGTGTAAAAAACTTGCTATGGAATTAGCAAATATTTTTACACAGAGGTTGGTGGGTGCCTGGAACTCGTTGCCGGGGGAGGTAGTGGAAGCAGATACGATAGTGACTTTTAAGGGGCGTCTGGACAAATACATGAATAGAATGGGAATAGAGGGATATGGTCCCTGGATGGGTAGGGGGTTTTAGTTCAGTGGGGCAGCATGGTCGGTGCAGGCTTGGAGGGCCGAAGGGCCTGTTCCCGTGCTGTAATTTTCTTTGTTCTTTGTTCTTTGTGTGAACTCTTACATAATGTATTATGATTAATAATGAAGGTTTAGTCTACCTATAAAATAAGAGGGCAGCAGGATTGTTATACACAGTCATTCAGCTCATGAACTATTACTTTATCGGTAATCATGGAAATTAAAGACCAAATAGTGACAAATTGGAAAACTAAGCATAAGGCAAAAGATTGTTGCATTATTTTGATCTTAATTCTGGAAGATGCTAATCAAGTAAATCAAGCCAAGTCTTTAATGGAATTGGAAAGTCAAGAAAGCATAGAAGAAGAAGCAGTGGTTAGCACTGCTGCCTCACAGCGCCAGGGACCCAGGTTCAATTCCAGTCTTGGGTTACTGTCTGTGTGGAGTTCGCACTTACTCCCTGTGTCGGCGTAGATATCCTCCCACAGTCCAAAGATATGCAGGTTAGGTTGATTGGCCATGCTAAATTATCCCTTAGTGTCCCAGGATATGTAGGTTAGGGGGATTAAGCAGGGTAAATACATGGGGTTATGGGGATAGGGCCTGGGTAGGATGCTCTGTTGGAGAGTCAGTGTAGACTTGATGGGGTAAATGGCATCATTCTGTCCTTCTGCACTGTAGGGATTTTATGGATTCTATGAAGAATCATTGGCCCTTCCAACTTACACCAAAACAGCTTATCTGACCATGACCTGCTACATACTCCACTCAATCTCTTGAGGAAAGCCAAACTCCAAAGACACAAAGCTCTGTTAAATTTCTTCATCGTATTACAGTGTAATAAAATATCCAATAAAAAAAATTCCTATATGATCCAGCCTGAGAGCTCACATTTACAGCTCAGACCAGTTACAATACACGAGGGCCTTGGATGCAAGTAATAGCAGGCGTGTTAACTATTAAATTCTAAAGAGTGTCTGCGGGTAACTTGGACTGTGTGATATGGAATTAGCAGCCCATTTTACACCTCCATTGATTTATATTTCCATGATGGAAAAGAGATGTCAATTTCCGATTTTTAATTGAACGAATTCATTGACCTCAGTGGAAATATAAATTGAGAGAGAGATAAAATGGACTGGCAATTTGTTATCACCCATTATACGTTATCATGCAAGGTTAAAATGTATACCCTCTGCCTTTATCCCAGCAGCTTTTAAGTTTTCCTGAAACAAATACTTTACCATTTTGAAAGGATTAATTGGCTCACCTTTATTTGCTTCTACTGGGATTTCCTGCATTTCAGATAGTTTGAACTTTAGCAGATATAAATCCATTTCTTCGACTAAGGCTTTGATCACCATTCTTGAATAGCTCCTTCTTTGGTTTGACATCCATTTCTGCCTGGTTACTCCTCCAAAATGTGCCCTGGGTCCTTTATTGACATTAAACACAGTATAAAAATGCAAGTTATTGTTAATTTGTATCCTGCACTCTCTTCATTCCCCACTCCAAAGGCTGCACCTTTTCCCTGATAGTGTCATAAGTCTTGGCACAGCAGTAACACTTCTCCCCCTGAATCACAAGGATCTGAGTTCCAAATTCCACTTCAGAAATGTGAAAGAAAATCTAGGCTGGCAAATTACTGAGTGTTGGAGGTACCATTTGTTTTGGTTGAGATTTTAAATGGACATCCCACAACTACTTTCTTGGGTGGTGGCAAAATATCTCAAGGCACAACCTGCAAAAGACCAATGGGGTTCTCCCCACTGCCGTCGCCAATTTTTATCCCTCAACTAATATCACTAAAAGCAGATTATCTGGCCATGCAACTAATTTCTGTTTGTAGGATCACAGATAGACTGCTGTATTTCCCTACATTATAACATCAACTTTATTGGTTGGAATAGGTTGGGAAATCCTGAGGTCATGGAATGTACTCTACCAGTGCAAGTATTTTTCTCCTGTGATAAGCAGTGGTTCTGCTTGTTCCAGTTCAAAAAGGATCTCATGAATATGGAATTCTTCATGAAGCACGGCATAAAAATCATCAACCCTAATCAGAATGTTACATGTGATATTTGGTGTTAGCTGACATTAACTGGAGATTTTTCTTAATTCATTCATGCTGGCTGGCCAGCATTTATTGTAAGAAGTTTAACAACACCAGGTTAAAGTCCAACAGGTTTATTTGGTAGCAAAAGTCACACAAGCTTTCGGAGCTCCAAGCCCCTTCTTCAGCCCCTTCTTCACCTGAAGGAGGGACTTGGAGCTCCGAACGCTTGTGTGGCTTTTGCTACCAAATAAACCTGTTGGACTTTAACCTGGTGTTGTTAAACTTCTTACTGTGTTTACCCCAGTCCAACGCCGGCATCTCCACATCAGCATTTATTGCCCATCCCTAGTTGCCCTTGAATTGAGTAGCTTGCGAGGCTATTTCAGAGGGCAATTGAGAGTCAATCACATTGTTGTGGCTCTGGAGTCACATGTAGACCAGACCAGGTAAGGACGGCAGATTTTCTTCACTAAAGGACATTAGCGAACCGAATGGGTTTTTCTGACAATGGTTTCATGGTCAGAAAGATTCTTAATTCCAGATTTCTTTGTATTGAATTCAACTTCCACCATCTGCCATGGCGGCATTCGAACCCGGCTCCCCAGAACATTAGCTGAGTTTCTGGATTAATAGTCTAGTGACAATACCACTAAGCCACTGCCTCCCCTTAATGGTAGCTGCTTGGCTCTTGAGAGAACAGAATGGTGGGAGCAAATCGACTAAAACTGATGTTTTAGATTTGCCTTCATTTAAAAAGAAACCGACATTTTGCTAGTTTTGGCTTTTCCAGAGTTTTAATATTTTTATTCTTTGGGTTAGTGCTATGAAGAGGCCATGTGGCTGAATCAATGAAGACTATGCTTCAGTACTCACAGGCCATTCAGGTCATTTCTTTGCCAAAGGTGTAAAGAAGCAATTACTACTCACTGTATGACTTCAGACAATTATTTTAATAACACAGATCATTAGTTAGCCTGTTAAATGTTACTTAACTCGTCCAGTGATAAAGACATCATTGAAACTATAATTACTCCTATTACAATTCCAGCAGTTCAGTAGAATATGCTTTCCCACCTCATGGAACCAGACCCTGAAAGACAGCCTGGTGACGTTTTTACATAGAAACTAGAAGCAGGAGTAGGCCAGTCGGCCCTTCGAGCCTGCTCCACCATTCGTTACAATCACAGCTGATCATCAAAATTAATATCCTGATCTCTCCTTCCCCCATATCCCTTGATCCCTTTAGCCCCAAGAGCAATATCTAACTTCTTCTTGAAATCACACCATGTTTTGGCCTCAACTACATTCTGTGGTAGTGAATTCCACACATTCACCACTCTCTGGGTGAAGAAGTTTCTCCACATCTCAGTTCTAAAAGGTTTACCCCTTATCCTCAAACTATGACCCCTAGTTCTGGACTCCCCCACCATCGGGAACATTCTTTCTAAATCTACCCTGTCTAACCCTGTTAGAATTCTTCAAGTTTCTAAGAGATAAGATGAGATTTTCATCCTAACATCCCAATTTGAATGTTTGGAGACCACAATATTTTGGAAAGAGCAAGTTGAATTTTCAGCACACAGTATCTTTCAATCCAACATGAGTTAAATTTGATCCATATGGAAAAGCTGACAGGGGGACAGTAATGTCAAATAATTGACTTAAATAATTTATACATTGGGTTAGAAGAGAAAACCATACAATCAAATTATGGCTTAAACTTTAAATGTGTGGAGCTACAGTCTATGCAAGGTCACACGCTTTATAATAAACAGCTAGACTGATTTGAATAAATTCTTTATATACAGACACCAGCAAGGCAAATCCATAAAGCAGATGAAGCGATTATTACTCATTTGCCCGCAGTAGCCCAATGTGCAGAAGGTAAAGAAAAACTCTTTTGGGTATAACTGAAATGCATGTTACATTGAATTGTTTTCTTTTTAAACCAGTAATACTTCATTTTGATAAACTGCATGTGTTCTTAGTTTGACAGAAGGTTGTGCGGTTTACTAAAATCAAGGTTTAACTCCATAAGCAAAAAAAAACATTCTGCATAATTGCACTTGACTAAGCACTGTGCTGTTAATGAAACCATTAATGTTGTATCATACAATTCGATTGAATTGTGAAAGCAGCAAAACAAACACATCCCTTCAGAGAGCAGAATGCTGATTAGATTGATAAATAACATGGAGAACCATGGGGCAGACAAAATCCAAGGCACTTATTTCTTCAGTTTACATTCATGAAACACACTTTGCATATTTTTGACAATAAGATGCTTGTAGCAGTGAGACCATAGCCGGTATTATACAACCTCGCTCGGGCAAGGCTCGTAAAATCCCGCTCGAGGCCAGCGGAGATTCCGGGACGGGCAGGCTGGTAAAATTCCCGCCAATGATTCATTCGGGTTTTCTGTTATAGGTGTGTTTGCTCAAAGAAGAATATACGGGCACTTGGAATTAACTTTGAATGGCAATTTAGATAAATTCAACATTTCATGTTTTGAATGATGCTTCTGGTATGCATTAATGTCTGTGGTGTGCTTCTAAAGCTTTATTTCATGTCCAATTACTGGAACAGAGAGGCATAATGGAATCAAAATGTAAAACATCTACGTTCCTCAGATGATCAGTCTGCAGGATATAAGATTTGAGTTGGAATTCCCAGATTACCCTAAAAGGGGTAGTAGTCATTAGTGATTTTAAAGCAGTTTATCTACAAGCAACAGTGTAGATCTGATACATGAGCTAAAAAGGCAGAAAAGACATATGATCTATAACAGGTGAGAACAGGTGAAACATGTCCAGGGTCCAATGAACGGATGGGGGAAGCAGGGGGATGCTAATCTTCATGGCTGACAGTGGCAGCCTCCTCAGAATGGTTTACTGATCCTGACAGACAGATGAAGCTGACTGGTGCTAATGTACCTAGCTGATGGTGGCAGTCACACTTACATTCTTATTCTTTTTGACCTAACCAAGATGTTAGGCTGCATGGATCCACTCTGAAAAGCTCTCCTCTATCCAAAGTGCTCTTTCCCTCCTGAGAGTCCATTTATAAATCTCTATTAGGGGCTACTGGTCAGTGTCTCATGCAAATCGCTTATTCAATTGTTCATTTAGCAAGGGACGGATATTCAAGGTAAATCCCTTCCATTTCTGTCCAAAGCCCATGAGGTCACCTCAGGGCTTATCATTTTCTAGGACATCCTTCTCAAAGACTGCGGTCAAGTTGGGAAGAATAAGGAGGAATAGTTTACCTTTGTCAAAGTCACGTCGGATGACATTTGTGATTTTGATAAGAGCTGTTTCAGTACTGTGGTAGGGATTGAAACCTTATTGGAGGGATTTAAACATGGGCGGCACGATAGCGCGGTGGGTAGCACCACTGCTTACAGTACCAGGGACTCAGGTTCGATTCCTGGCTTGGGTCACTGTCTGTGTGGGGTTTGTACATTCTCCCCGTGGGTTTCCTCCGGGTGGTCCGGTTTCCTCTCATATCCTGAAAGACGTGCTGGTTAGTTGCATTGACCCGAACAGGTGCCGGACTGTGGCGACTAGGGGAATTTCACAGTAACTTTGCTGCGGTGTTAATGTAAGCCTAATGACTGTGACTAATAAATGAACTTTACTTTACTTTTGAGTTCTGGGAAAATTAGGCACAGATTTTAGACAACACATTCAAGGATTTTGGATAGAAAGGGAACTTTTTAAAATTTGTTTGTGGGACATGGGTGTCGCAGGCTGGGCTAGCATTTATTACACATCCCTAGTTGCCTTTGAACTGAGTTGCTTGCTAGGCCATTTCAGAGGGGCAGTTGAGAGTCAACCAATTTGTTGTGGCTCTGGAGTCACATGTAGGCCAGATTGGTTAAAGACAGCAGATTTCCTTCCCTAAAGGACATTAGTGAACTGGGTGGGTTTTTCCGACAATTGACAATGGTTTCATGGTCATCAGTAGATTCTTAATTCCAGATTTTTAAATTAAATTCAAGTTTTACCATCTGCTGCGGCGGGATTCGAACCCGTATGCCCAGAACATTAGCTCAGTTTCTGGAACATAGGAGCAGTAGTAGGCCATTTGGCCCTTTGAGCCTGCTCTGCCATTCAATATGATCATGGCTGATCCAGTTGCAGTCTCACTTCCACTTTCCTGTCTGCCCCAGCAAGTGGCAAACGGGGCAGTAGTCATAATGATGGCAATGTCAAGAGATGCTTTCGAAGAAGAGGTGATGACTGCAGATTTGAAGGGAGAAGGACAAAACCTGGAGGAAAGAGAACCAATAACAATGTCAGATAACACGGGAATTGGGAAGGGAAGTTCGTTTTTTTTACTCATTCATGGGACATGGGCATCGCTGGCTGGCCAGCATTTATTGCCCATCCCTAGTTGCCCTTGAGAAGGTGGTGGTGAGCTTCCTTGACCCACAATGCCGTTAGGGAGGGAATTCCAGGATTTTGACCCAGCGACTGTGAAGGAACGATGATATATTTCCAAGTCAGGATGGTGAGTGGCTTGGAGGGGAACTTGCAGATAGTGGTGTTCCAATGTATCTGTTGCCCTTGTCCTTCAAATGGAAGTGGCTGTAGGTTTGGAAGGTGCTGTCTAAGGGTCTTTAGTGAATTGCTGCGGTGCATCTTGTAGATAGTACACACTGCTGCTACTGAGCATCAGTGGGGAGAGTGGATGTTTGTAGATGTGGTGCCAATCAAGTGGGCTGCTTTGCCCTGGATGGTGTCGAGCTTCTTGAGTGTTGTTGGAGCTGCACCCATCCAGACAAGTGGGAAATATTCTATCACACACCTGACTTGTGTCTTGTAGATGGTGGATAGGCTTTTGGGAGTCAGGAAGTGAGTTACTTGCCGCAGTATTCCTAGCCTCTGACCTGCTCTTGTAGCCACTGTGTTTATGTGGTGAGTCCAGTTGAGTTTCTTGTCAATGGTAACCACAAGGATTTTGACAGTGGGGGATTCAGTGATGGTTACATCATTGAATGTCAAGAGGCAGTGGTTAGAGTGTCTATTTTGGTGATGATCATTGCCTGGCATTTGTGTGGCGCGAATGTTACTTGCCACTTGTCAGCCCAAGCTTGGATATTGTCCAGATCTTGAACATGGACTGTGAGGAGACGCGAATGGTGCTGAACATTGTGCAATTATCGGCGAACATTCCCACTTCTGACCTTATGACAGAGGGAAGGTCATTGATGAAGCAGCTGAAGATGGTTGGGCCTAGGACACTACCCTGAGGGACTCCCGCAGAGATGTCCTGGAGCTGAGATGACTGACCCTCCACAGCCACAACCATCTTCCTATGTACCAGGTATTCAGCAGTTTAGTGTGAATAGGGTTGAGGAGGCAGATCTCACGGCCAAGATGAGATCAGAGAGGGTTTGAGGGGAAAGAAGAGCAAAGTTAGAAACTCGAAAACAATGTGAGTTCAGGGATAGGGCAGGGATGGAGCTTTAGAGAAAGTTTGATCTGCTGAGTTAAGGAAAAGGAAGGAAATGGCAGATCTGATGGTTCAAATCTCAGTGGTAAAGGAGTGCATGAATTCTTCACACTTATTGTTGGAGGTGAGAATGAATGAGACAGGAAGAGGAGTTTAAGAAAATGGTTCTCAGTAGAGAAATTAAGCCAGGGATTATCCTTTCATCCCAGGATGATCCTGGAATACTATGGAAATGAGAACAAGACCTGATTGTGCTTTATGTGGGTCAGCCAGATCTGACAGTGAAAGACTAAATCAGTTGCCATCAGATCCATTCAAGTCTGCCTCTACTGGACTTAGGGGAATGGATATGAGGGCATCAGAAGTGGCGAGGGAGTCATAGCTGCAGAGATTTTATGTTGAATAGTGGGCCAATGAACAGACATTTGGGATTTTGCAAATGCGGTTGTAAGTGAATTTTGCAACATCTTTTTCAAGGGCAGATTCAAAAGGGAGGTAGGTTTAGGAGGAGGAAGGGCTTGTGGGTGCAGAGTGCTTCAAGGGAGTGATCAGAGATGGCCTTATCTGTGGTTGATATGATCAGAATAGCAAGGCCACAAAAATGGCAAACTCAAAGGTTAGCTGCAAATATGAATTGGGGTGTTTACACATGGGGAGAGATGAAAGGAGAGTAAGAGTGTAGGAAACTCAAATGAGAGAGAGAGTAGGATGAGTTGAGATGGAGATTGAAAACATCAAGAACGAGGAGTTGCTCACAGCAGAGGCCGAGGGAGGAAAGCAGTGACTATATCTCTGTGAGAAAATGTTAAGGTATTTGGGTGGGTAGCAGAGAATGAGGATTTTAAATGAGAAGTGAGGGTGGAAGGTGAGATGCTTAAAGAAGTACAAAGTATCAGTGAAATAAATGGGGGCAGGTTAAGCTGTGAACTGGTGATAAGCGATATAGTGACAGTTGGGCAGGTCAAATGGTGAAATCTATAGCCAGAGGAGGATATTTTATTTAGGGACAATGGGTCGAATTTTCCCATTCTGCCCACCGTGGGAATCATAGTGGGCGAGGGGTGGACCATGGAAAGGTCCGTTGACCTCGGGCGGGATTTTCCGGTTTTGAGGCAAGCACGGCTGGAAAATCCTGCCCAAAGTGTCATCACATCGCAACCAGGTTTCCATCAAGGCCACGGTATCAATGCAATCATCCACAATAAGTTAATGGATGGCAGTTGGGATCTTGCTCACAAGTGAACAAGTATTCTGGAGGTAGACGTGGAGACAGGAAGTGAGAGTTGAACGATGGTAACTTTCTGTGAAAGGGATTATGATTTGATTTTTAAAAAGTGAAAAATATTCCTTTTGAATTACAGAAAGGGGGAAAGTGACATGAACCTATCAATGCATCCTGAACTGTTTCATGGCACTTTGCTTTAAGCAGAGAAGTTGACTTACATATGTTAATCCATCCATAGACGACTGCCTAGTTTATTTGAGCACTTGTTGGTGAACAATTGTTATATTCAGCTCCCATTCCCACTTGGTGGAAACTGGGTGGGATGGGGGAAATTAATATTATATCAATATATCAATCTCTTATCGATCATTTTCTGATTGATAAGGGAATTAGGGGATATGGGGAGCAGGCGGGTAAGTGGAACTGATTCGCTTCAGATCAGCCATGATCTTGTTGAATGGCGGGGCAGGCTCGAAGGGCCAGATGGCCTACTCCTGCTCCTATTTCTTATGTTCTTATGTTCTTATATGGTTCATAACTCAAATGTTTTAGCATTTAACTGTTAGTTTTAGGAATGAAAGTTTTAACTACAGATAAATGCTCCAGAAACTGCTAAACACAATTCCGATGTAAATGCAACTCAAACAAGCTGGATGTGTTACAATTAAAAGATACTTATTCAATAAGGTCGGAGTTGACAGTGAGAACACTTGAACCTATCATTCGACTTCTGGTAGAGTCAGTGTCTTCACTTCCTTCAATAAAAAAATGATCCATGTAGTTCACAGATGAAAAGAGGTTGGCTGCAATTGGTCAACAATTGGTTCCCTGAGAAGGATAGAAATTCCAAAGAAAGGGTCATTAACTCCATTGACAAAATAATTTTTTCGTATGGATTACACAGATTCAAAGAGTTAAGTTGAGTACAAAATAGACAATCTTTGTGTTTGAGACCACTCCAAAGATTCTCATCTTGTCATTGAAGTGGGCGGTGAGGTCAGAAGATTCTTTTGTTTAAGTTATCTGGATATTTACTCAAAAGGCTGTCAGGTGCAGTTTTGCTTTGGTGTTGACGGCATCTCACTGGATTGAGAGGGTCAACAGCAGATCATTGTTAGCCAGGTCTGCACTTTAAGCAAAGAAAATATTACTTCACTCATTGTCCCGAATGCAGGTGGGTCTCAAATTCACTTTGAATTTTGCGAAGGAAAGAAACAGCTGAAAGATATGTCTAGTTTTCAGTTAGAGGCAGAAATCTACAGTGGTCCTCAGAGAGCCTTGTGGCAAAAAACATTCAGTTGAGTTAAGTTGGAAGTTGTGATAAGGCAGTTGAGTATTTGCTTGCAACCAGAACAAACATCTGTGGCCTCTACGGTGGTGAGGTATTAAATAAAAGTTGGGGGCCTCTGAGCTAAAAAGCTAATGGAGGAGTCCCCATAAAATCTTATCTCTGAGAATAGTTGGAACACTGAGGAGAATGAAAGTGAATTCTAAAGGGCTATGGCATATCTTGTGGGATTGTCCCTACAGAAGTGAATGAACCTTAAAGATTATTGCAATGTTTAAGAGAATTCTTGGGAGGAAAATAAGAAGTAGAACTGAGTCCATAGCATAAGTAATTTTATAACTGTAGTGTTAAGTTAATAGAGCTTGCTTTGTTTAATTTTTATAAACAATAAAGTTTTCCTTTGTTTAAATGTTGCAGTGTAGCTCTGTCACTAATTATAGGGTGCTTGAATTTCTCTTTAAACCTTAAGGGTCCCGAACAGGGTTAGCTCCTTTGATGCCACTGCCTTTCCATCGTGATCTGATGTAAATCTAAACTACTGAGCAGGTCAGTGGGACACTTGCAGAAAGGTGGCAGGGTCCTGTTTAAATAAGCAAATCAGATTCTATGCTCTTGGGGCCTGATTTTCAATTTTAACAGAAGCCTGAGTGAAGGAATAACAAATGGCTGCCCTGTCAGGCCAGACCAGCTGAGAGGTGAATCCAGTTCCAGAGGCGGTCCAGCAAGGTGAGTTTTTTTAAATTCATTCATGGGACATGGGCGTCGCTGGCTGGCCAGCATTTATTGCCCATCCCTAGTTGCCCTTGGAAGGCAGTTGAGAGTCAACCACATTTCTGTGGCTCTGGAGTCACATGTAGGCCAGACCAGGTAAGGACAACAGATTTCCTTCCCTAAAGGACGTTAGTGAACCAGATGGGTTTTTCTGACAATCGGCAATGGTTTCATGGTCATCGGTAGATTCGTAATTCCAGATTTTTAAAAATGATTTCCAAATTCCACCATCTGTCGTGGCAGGATTCAAACCCACGACCCCAGAACTTTAGCTGGGTTTCTGGATTAATAGTCTAGCGATAATATCACTAGGCCATTGCCTACCCTTGTGGGCCTGGAGGAGAAGGAGTTCTCTTTTGAGCCTCACATGGAAGAGTTGCACTTTCCTTGCTTCTGCTTCTCTCAGAATCATACCCGTTTCATGCTTTTAGGCTCGAGACCATGCCCATGACTCCCTGGCTAAGTGGCACCTTGCCACTGAACCCCTGACACCCACCAGCCGATCATGTGATGGATCTGACCTTGTTTGGATGGGTCAAAAAGAAAATTGATGGGAATGAGGGCTCGGCTGCTAAGATAGACTGATCCTCCGCAGGTTTCAGGGCTCACAAGCATTGTACCCACCCCCTTTAAGATGAAAACCAATGAGCATGTACTGCAGACCAAACCTTTGCACCCCCAATAGCAAAACTATATTTTTCTGATATGGCAATCCTGTTATAAACTCTGTATTTGCATTGCAAAACATGCAGTTAGGCCCAGTGTATTTTTAATATAGCCTAATAATGCTCTAGTAAACCATCATGGGCGGCACAGTGGTTAGCACTGCTGCCCCACAGCTCCAAGGATCCGGTGTCCACCTAACCTGACCTTCAAAGATGCGTGGGTTAGGTGGATTGGCCATGCTAAATTGCCCCTTAGTCTCAGGAGGATTAGCAGGTTAAATAGTGGGTTTACGGGAAAGGGCCTGGGTGGGACTTTTGTCGGTGCAGGCTCAATGGACCGAATGGCCTCCTTCTGCACAGTAGGGATTCTATGATCAGCCATGAAGCTGCTAGTTAATGCATAAATATAAAAATATTTAAGCACACTTATTTTCTTTGTGTGTAATTTAGAAGCAGTCCTTCTGTTTCTAGTAAATTGGTTTCCCATCTCAAAGAACAATGTCAGTCTGGGTTTCTGGTTTGCCTTCCGTTTACTTGCTTTTCTGGGTGTATTTGACTTACTCAGTGTTGTCTTTGAGCATTACAATTACTCAGAGGACACAACTGATGCCCTACTTCTCCCAGGCTTAGTGGGTAGTTTAAATGCAGACAGTATCGAGCGACGAGATGACATCGAGAGAAGTTAATAAGTTGTTTAATTTGGTAAAAATGGATTGCTAAGCAGCTGTGTAAACTGTGTTTAAGGCTGATTGGCAAACCTAGTGCATAACAGAATCGTACTGCCCATGCACATTTAAATTCCCCTAGTGTCGCAAAGATTCTCACACCAGTTGGAATTGTGTTTACTGGCTGAACTCAGATCTAACCTGACTCCCAGTGACCTATGCACAAAAAACAAGTCAGGCTGTGTGCTGCCTGTTTCTCTTTATGGTGCTGTTATATCGGTGCTTAGAATTCTACACCTCATCCCGTGATTCTACCACACAGTGAAACTGTGATACAATGTAACATCTGAACTACAGGAAAGACCAACAAAGCTAAAGGTCAAAGCATTACTGAGTATTATGTTTAATTTATGTTCACTATCCAACTGCAAAGAAACTTGATTTACACCCTTGGCCCTTCCACAAAGCAGCAGCTTTAGATAAGAAGGAAAACAGGAGGAAAGAAAAAAATGCCAAAAAAAAAAGAACCTGGGTTTGTAGGGAATCTCTCACTCCCTAGGACAGGATGTCTTGGGACAAAGCAATTTGATTTGACTTATTGTCACATATAGTGAAAAGTATTGTTTCTTGCGCACTACACAGTCAAAACTGTACAGTCATAGAGTACATAGGGGAGAAGGAAAGGAGAGGGTACAGAATATAGTGTTGCAGTTACAGGTAGGGTGAAGAGAAGGAACAACTTAATATATAACAGGACCATTCAAATGTCTGCTGACAGCAGGGAAGAAGCTGTTCTTGAGTCTGTTGGTACGTGTTTTCAGACTCTTGTATCTTGTGCATGAATTACTTCTGAAGTGCAGTCACAGTGGCAATATAGTCAAGTATAGTAACCAATTTACACAAAGCAATGTCCTATATTAGAGTGAGATTATGTGGTAGCGTGGCCCCTTTAAGGGCCTGAGGGCTGGGTCAGGCCGGACCCTATGAAGGGTCAAGGCAGGAAGTTGAGCCAATTGAGTGCGAGGGCATATATTCCGGGTTGGGAAAGATCAGCAGTTGGAGCCCGGGAGAAGCAATGTACAGTCGCAGAGCGATTCTGTCAGACCCTGTTTGTATATATTGTTATGCTTTAGCAATTAAACCTTTGCATCCTGAAGCCTTATTAAGTTGCCCTGGATTTATTACAGATAAATTACCAGTAATCCGATTTAATAATGTTGGTTGAGGGATAAATGATGGTCAGCACACTGAGAAAACTTCTGAATTCCTTAAATGGTGCCAAGGGATCATTCGCATGCACTTGAAGAGGTGGACCCAACCTTAGTTTAACATCTCATCCTAAGGAAGGTGCTTGTGACAGTGCAGCCCTCCTTCAGTACCTCACTGCTGTGTCTGCCTAGATTGTGTGCTCATCTCTTGCTGTTGGGTCCTGAACCTACAATTCTGATCAGAGGCAAGAATGCTGTCATGGAACCAAGCTGACACGAGCAGGAACGAAGGATGTGGGGGAGAGAAGGAGAGTATCACAATGGATTGGCAAGTGGCATGGAGAGTGCCATTGTGTATTAGTGCAGATGATCCCATAGTAAACCTGGTGAAACTGAGGCAAGAGAGGAACATACTAGCATGAACCAGAGAGTTAGGACAGAAAAGAACCAGGGAGATGAGAAGAGAGATGCAATGGCAGCATGAAATGTTGAGGGGGAGGCTGAAGAAGAGTATCAGAGTGAAGTGCGGAGTTAAAGAAGGAGATAAACTGGGCCAGTGCCCCTAATGAGAAATTTGGGATTTAATGGAATAAAGAAATCCAATTGAAAGGGGAGGAAGAAGATTTCCAGAATGAATTGGAGATGCGGAGTTGGAGAGAGTAAGGATTAGCAGAGTAAGAATAGGATTAGCGGAGGGTTAGGATTGGCAGAGTACTATGTATTGATTTAATTTAAACCTCTAATCCCTTGTAGCATCTGCAATTTTGTGAATGGCTCGATTAATATCCTCTTCCAGGTCGTTAACGAAGGTGGTAAACAGAAGCATTCTTTCCATTTTTCATTTAGAGCAACTTAATAATTAAATTGCAGCATAAGAAAATGTCCCAAGGAGCCTGATCAGTTAACACAAGGAAATTGACATCAAACCTAGAAAATAGAAATTAAGAGGGCGAGACTGAAAGATTGGTGAAAGAAATCTGTTCTGAGCATTTTTAAAGGCAAAGGGAGAAGGGCAACACACTGAGGGGTTTGAAGACAAGGCCAATTAGCACAGGAACTGAGATCAGTGACAACACCATGGCCAGTCAAGGCAAGACAGGCAGCAGGCAAGCCTTGAGCTGCCTGCTCACTTCAGTGATTACAGTGTACAGATCAATGAGAAAGGCACTTCTAACTGGCTGCACGTTCAGCAGGGAGCCCAGGAACATGCATGGCTAATGTAACTCACAGCTAGCCTGCACTTCTTGAAGGCAACCTGCCCCTCTTAAAGTAAAGGAGCAGGTAAGGTTGCATCACTGCTGTAACTGTTTGCTTGAGTCAATGAAGGGGACTAAGTGGAGCATTAGGCCAGAGACAGGGCTCCCAGAAAGAGAAAAGACATGTTGTTTCTCTAGGGGGTCATCAACACATGCCATCCAAAGGGAATGGCCACAAGTAGTCATGAATGTCAATTCTCAGAGTCTGGACTTGAGGACCTTGCTCAAGTGCTGCAAAATGTCCAATAACTTCTCACGAGTTGTCAAGATCAGTGGCCAATTCTTCAAATGATATCTTCTACCCATCACACGACCAGCCTTTCTTGCTGCTCAAACTACCACACTCCCATTACTCATCCATCAGCAATGGGGACTGGAGCCTAACATTCAGATGCTCCATCTCATACTCACCAATGTCCCCATCCTCATACCCTTCCACGTACCACCAGCTCTGGACAATCACATTGCAACAAACTCACAGATACTCTTCCCTCCCTCTTGCAGAACAAGACCAAAGACCCAGCAAAATACTGCAGGGGGATAGGCTCCCCTGCATCTCCTGAGCCCAGCAGTCATCGAGGTTCTTGCACCCAATATTGGATGGACTCCGGGGAGGGGGAGTGACAGTTACTCTGTGGTGCTCAAACCTGCGGTCCTCTTTCAGGGTGACAACATTTGTCCTCCCGCCCCACCACACTGTGGCCTCTCTGCCAACCTGTCCAGACAGTTGTCATCCACGCTGAGGTGGTGCAGTATGAAGCCAGATCCTCAAAGCCTGGAGTCACTCAAGGTCACCTTGGAAGGCCAGCTACAGTCTTCCCTTGTGTAAGTCAATGTCTTTGGCTAACCATGCTGCAGCTACAGGGGTAGCATTGCATAGGGGCTCTATTCCAGGTGAAACACCCACAAGGCAGACACGAAGGGAATACACAAGGGTGAATAGTTGAATATTGTATTCATTATTGGAAGTGTGTTGGATGAGGTTGTAATGGAAAGGTTTTTTTTGTTCTGTCTTTCAGTTCAGGAAGTTAGCCTAGATGACGCTGTGAGGGTCCATAAGAGAGAAGTAGAAATATGAGAAATTGTGGACCAGTCTTGAAATGGGGATGAGATTTGAGGGGAACCAGAGTCTGTGCAGCTGGTCATGGTGCAGTCTGAGCCTGCATTCCAACACAGAGCTCTCAGAGTTTCAGTCTGAGATTCTTCTACAGGACTGAGACCTTGGGCCTGATTTTACCAAAACTTTGCGCCCGTTTTCAGGCGCGAAATCGGGGTAAAGTTGGGCGTCGGGCCTATATCGCGATCTGCACCCGAATCCAAGCAGATCGCGGCTTTACCGACACCTGATTCGGGGGGGGGGAGGGGAAGGGGTTTGACGTCTCATCCCCTGGGGGGAGGTGGGTGGGAGTGATCTGTGGCAGCCACAGATTACTCTTCCCTGCAGGTGTGAGAGAGCGGGAGAGATGGCTGTGACTGGTAGTGTACCAGTGATGGTGCCAGGAGGGATCGGCCGCAGACAGGCAGCGGAACCCCCCTGACCAGAGGATGAGAGCCGCTCTCTCCGCTGTCTGCTTTTTTTCTCCCCGCCTGGGCGCGCTGTCAGATTTTTTTCGAACTGCGCATGCGTAGTTCAGAGCTCCGATCGGTCCGCCAACACTAAGCCCCGCCCACTGCGCGGATCGGGCCGGAGCCGGCAAAACGCGTATGGGCGCGCTGGAAAGAGGATTCCAGGCGCGGATCTATTTGACGCCCAGATCCGGCACTCAGACTCAAAATGGTAAAATTCCCCCCCTTCAGTGGTTGCTCCCTGTGTTGCAGTGGAGTAGGCAAGAACGTGGTGTTGAGGTTAAAATGAGAGCAGACATAATCTTTTCAAATGGCAGAGCAGATTCAAGAGGCTGAGTGGCCCACTCATGCTCCTAATGTTGTTTGTTCAGATGTTAATATATTTGCTGCACAGAAAAAACTGTTTCAGATGCGCAGCTGCTTCACTGCATTAAAAGAGGAATTAACATCACAGAGCTGATCATTTTAGCCAGTTGTTAGGAGTAATGAACATTTGCTGCAGTTCAGAACTTAGCAGTGATATTATAGTAAATTTCCCAAAACATTGCACTGTTGCAAAAGCACATCGATGTTGTCGGGCCCATTCTCAGTTCAAAGATCCAGGGAATTATAATGTGCCTTGCAACATGTCATAATTTCATGAGACTTTGGCCTTTCCTCCGTTTCCCTTGTGATAACAGTTAAACAATTAAAATCAACAGCAATCGCAAATTTGCTGAATTAACACGCATTCTGCCACTTGGTCCATAGCAGAACTGGACTTGCTAGTGGCTGGTGTGATCACAGGAATTTTAGTTTGTGAAAGGTGTGCAGCTATGGTCAAAGAGGATGTGAAGATATCTGTTAAGGCCCCAGCTATTTCTTCCCTTGCCTCCCACAGTAACCTAGGATAGATCCCATCCAGCCCCAGCAACTTGTCTACCTTGATACAATTTGGGATATTCAACAATACTTCCTCCTTCAATATATTGATATTCTCTAGAGCGTTCACACACCTATCCCTGACCTCAACCTCTGACATACCCTTCTCCTTTAGGAATACTGATACTCATTACGGACTCATTAAAGATCTCACCCACTTCCTGTGGCTCCACGCATAACTTCTCTCCATTGTCCTTGAGTGGGCCTACTCTTTCTCTTGCCACCCTCTTGCTCTGAATATCTGCATAAAAAGCATAAAATTTGGGACATGAAGGAGGCAGAAGGAGGCTAAATCAATAAAACAATTACATTTTTTTGTCTCCCATGATGCCAGACTCATTTATTAATAGTGCTGGAAGTCTTTCTGAGATCAGAATTACAGAACCTCAGAATTGTTACTGTGCAGAAGGAGGCCTTTTGGCCCATTGTGTCTGTGCTGGATCTCTGAATGAGCAACTCTCCTAGTACCATTCACCCACCTTCTCCCCGTAACCCTGCACACTCCTGTTTTCCAGATAACAGTCCAATTCCCTTTAGAATGCTTCGATTGAACCTGCCTCCGCCACACTCTCACGTAGCGCACTGCAAACTTTCACCACTCACTGTGTAAAAAAGTTTCTCCCCAGATCACAGTTCCTTCTTTCACTAAGTTCTTTAAATCGATCTTTTCAAGCGTGGGTACAGTTTCTCCTTATCTATTTTGTCCAGACCCCTCAAGATTTTGAGTCCCTCTATCAAATCTCCTCACAACCTTCTTTTCTCTAAGGGAAACAGTACTAACCTCTCTATCTTCATAACTGAAATTCATCACCCCTGGTATCATTCACATGAATCTGATCTGCACTCTCTCTAATTAAAGCCTTCACTTCTTTCCTAAGGTGTGGCACCCTGAATTGAGGCTGAATTAGCGACTTGTTCAAATACAACATGACGTCCTTCTTCTTGTACTCTATAAATTGTAAACAAGAATCAAAGTTCACATGGGCAGCAACACTTGTCTCCTTCCCTTTGCAGGTACATGTCATTGGCCCTTCTTATTCATCACTTTGCTCACTATTCTAATCCATTTTCCTCCAGGGACACATTTGCACTCTGCTCATTGCATTCCTGCTGCTTATGAATTGGCTCCAATAAATGTTGCATTAGTGTAGCACTAATGGTCCAGTGAGGATTGGTGCTCCCCAGAGTGAGGTTTAACTGCACTAACTGTGCCATGACAAGGACTCTTTCTCAAACAGTGTTCTTAAAAAGCTCGATGAATAAGCAGAGATTGAACTGATCCCGACTGAATCAAAATGCATATAATTTGCTTCGAGTGTCACTAAAAATCAAGCATCCAGTGTCTGTAGATCATGTAGGAAGTAATGACGGCTATCGATTTTGAACGTTAGTGTGGACCGACTGTCTGTCACAGAAAAGTGACATACATTAAAATGGCGAGGTTTAGATAATTGCAGTTGCAATTACCTTGTCGGTGTTGTCAAGTGAATGGATGTCCAAAACTAAAGGGACTTGGGAGTCCTAGTCCAGGATTCTCTAAAGGTAAACTTGCAGGTTGAGTCCGTAATTAAGAAAGCAAATGTAATGTTGTCATTTATCTCAAGAGGCTTGGAATACAAAAGCAGGGATGTACTTCTGAGGCTTTATAAAGCACTGGTTAGGCCCCATTTGGAGTACTGTGAGCAATTTTGGGCCCCACACCTCAGGAAGGACATACTGGCACTGGAGCGGGTCCAGCGGAGATTCACACGGATGATCCCAGGAATGGTAGGCCTGACATACGATGAACGTCTGAGGATCGTGGGATTATATTCATTGGAGTTTAGGAGGTTGAGGGGAGATCTGATAGAAACTTACAAGATAATGAACGGCTTAGATAGGATGGACGTAGGGAAGTTGTTTCCATTAACAGGGGAGACTAGGACGCGGGGGCACAGCCTTAGAATAAAAGGGAGTCACTTTAGAACAGAGATGAGGAGAAATTTCTTCAGCCAGAGAGTGGTGGGTCTGTGGAATTCATTGCCACAGAGGGCTGTGGAGGCCGAGACGTTGAGCGTCTTCAAGACAGAAATTGATAAATTCTTGATTTCTCGAGGAATTAAGGGCTATGGGGAGAGAGCGGGTAAATGGAGTTGAAATCAACCATGATTGAATGGTGGAGTGGACTCGATGGGCCGAATGGCCTTACTTCCGCTCCTATGTCTTATGGTCTTATGGTCTAAACCAATAGATAAGGCTACAAGTGAAAGGTTCACCATGTCTTATCTCCAACTGTGACATGCACACAATAGATGTAGTTCCAGGAAAAACAAGTTCTGTTAACAGTGGATATGCAATGATTAATTACGGATAAGTAGAGAAAAAGGAAAGAAATACGTGGTCAATTTTCTAATATAGATGATATGTTATGGAATAAAAATGGGTAAAACATGAGTTACATATGCTAATCATAAATTAAAAATATAAACTAAGAAAACATAGGAAGATAGTACCGCAGGAGCAGGAGTAGACCATTCAGCCCCTTAAGCCTGTTCTGCCATTCAACTAGATCATGAAAGATTTTCAATGCCATTTTCCCGTTAAATCCCTTGATATATTTAGGGTGGAATTCTCCATGTTTGAGGGTAAGTGTGGTGGGTGCGGCTCCAGCTGCACCTGACCTGCTGATCAGAATAGCAGGATTCCGCAGCAGATCCTATATTTGGAAGCTCATTAATTATGCACAGGTGAGTTCCCCTCCACGCCTGACAGCTGATTCAGCCTCCGTTAGCTGATGTGTCCGAAGGTCCCGACACCATATTTAACTACCAGTCCAGCACACTCACATCCCTCTGTCCAGCCCCTCTTCAGGAGACCCTCCAACAGGTTAAGAAGCCAGAAGCACAAGGCGAGTAGCCTCAGGAAGAAGGCAGCAACAACATTCACCCCCAGGACATTCAAGGCCCTTGTTTGTGGAGTCTGGGCCTACAGGCGAGTGCTGTAGCCCAGGGACGGCTCAAAGAAGCACACCGACCTTACCTCTCCAGCCTGGGAGACCATTGCCCAGGAAGTCAGCATGGTTGGAACCCTTTCATGAAGCGCCATCCAGTGCAGGAAGCAGGTGAATGATCTCATTCGATCTGACAGGACAAGTCCTCTCTCACTCAAAAAAACAGAAAATGCTGGAGAACTCAGCAGGTCAGAGAGCATCTGGGGAGAGAGAATAGAGCCAACGTTTCGAGTCGGGGTGACCCTTCGTCAGAGCTGAGGTGGATTAGCTGTGGTAAATGTGCAGTGTTTTGGGGGTGGGGTGGGCCTTGGTAAGATGCTCTTTTTGAGTGACGGTGCAGACTCGATGGGCCGAATGGCCTCCTTTGGCACTGAAGGGATTCTATGAGATCTGCAATCTCCTCCTATTGTCCAGTGGATGGTGCTTTTATAATAAAGAATGACTGACTGTGTGACAAATGAACTTTACCAGCTGCTGCTGAATTTAAGTCTGGCGGTTCTTCAACCAAAATTGGAAATTTCTCCTTGAATGGTACCTCCCTGTCTGTTACTGAGACCTCATCGATCTTCTGAATGAGATTAAGTCTTAAACCTGCTGACTTGCTGAGCAGAGAAATTGGTTGATTCTGTAAAATATAAGTCATTTCATTAACTTAATTTTCTTCATGACAAAGGGTGATGTTGAATTGATTCTACACTTGGGGGGTTGAGCTCCCAGGCCCTTTCCTTTCAATCTGAAGGTTGAATTCTGACTCCTTTAAACTAATTTGGAAGCCAGTCCAGTCTGTCCAAAAAGACAGATACTCCTGCACCGGTGTCTAATTTAAAATCTGTTCTGTAGCCTTGAACTTCCAATTCCACAGATGAGAACTCTTTATTGGTTTATTTGATCTCTCCTCAGAAATCATCTGTTTAGAAAGATATATCTCCTTTTTTTTTTGGGACTTCACACTGCTTGGGAACATGTTGGATTTTTCTGTCCCCGAATGTTGTTTTTGATTTACAAATGACCAGACCTGCCACAGAGAAAGCATTCAGCTCCCGCTGCTGAGCTTTCTCCATGGCAGGGTTGCCTGGTCATGTCATATACAGTCAAGGAGCCAACTGTAGATGGAAACATTCTCCCTGCACTCCCACTGGTTTTGCTGTGCTTTTACGTGGGCTTTTCTGTAGGCGAGGCTCTTAACCTTGGGCCTACGTACTGGACTGAGGCACGATGCTGCCTTGAATTACGTGTCAATTTTGGCATCTCAACTCTGCCTGCCTGGCAATCTGCTTGGCCTCCTCTAGGGTTGGATCCTCTTTTGATTGCAACAAAGCAGTCAATGCAACGTCGATGATGCCAACTACAATGCGGTCTCCAATTAATTTGTGGTTCAAAGTTCCATAACCATTAGTATCTGCTAACTGATATAAATCATTGATTAAGGAAGGAATTGATGGACTTCCCTGGTCTTAAGCTTCTCTGATCAAATTTTGATTTTTCTATTACCAGGTTCATTTTAGGACTGAAGCATTTCTCAAAGGCTTCAAAAATCCCTCCATGTGATGAGGTTTCCTCGATGCCTTGACATACAAGAACATCATCTGCTATGGTTCCCACAGATATAGAAGTGTATAGACCTAGTGTTTCTGAGAGTTCCCCTGCAACCCTGAAGCAATTTGGTACCTTTTGAACTGTCTTTTCCTGAGATCCCATCTTTGTCCTTGCTGTGGATTTCCATGTGTTGGAAAGGCAGGGGTAGTGACTGCTCAATGGTTAGTGACATTGTGTGTCCCACAAACACATTCGAACTTTGTAATTCACCAGTTTTTTTTAGGTCTATGAATAAACTGAACAGTTGGCAATCAAACACTTTTGGTTACAATTTATTCTTTTTCTGTAGTAGAATATTTTAAATGAAACAGATGGTAAAACAGAACAAACTGTTTTAACACAACCTCCTTTAATTGGTTTAAAAGAAAGCCTTGTTCTCGCACTGAAGTAGATGTTTTTCTTTGTTATATCAACTAACCTAGCTAATTAAAGATTTGTACAGGTTTTAATTACATTCATAAATTTGTTTCAACTTTACATAGATATCTACTGTTTAGCAGAAGATTTTGTTTTGGATTTTTTTAAAAAGTAATTTTAAAAATTCTTTCATGGGATGTGCGCATCACAGGATAGGACAGCATTTATTGGCCATCTCTAATTGCCCTTGGTGGTGAGCTGCCTTCTTGAACCGCTGCAGTCTAGTGAAAGTGCTGTTAGGCAGAAGTTCCAGGGCTTTGACCCAGTAACAGGGAAGGAGTGGTGAAATAGTTCCAAGTCAGGATGGTGTGTGATTTGGAGGGGAACTTGTAGCTAGTGTTCCCATGCACCTGCTGCCCTTGTCCTTCTAGGTGTTAGAGGGTTTGGAAGGGTTTGTAAGGTGCTGTTGAAGGAACCTTGGGTGAGTTGCTGCAGTACATCTTGAGAGTTGATGGTGGAAGGAATGTCAATCAAGCAGGCTGCTTTGTCCTGAATGGTGTCAAGCTTCTTGAGTATTGTTGGACTCACACTCATCAAGACAAGAGGGGAGCATTCCACCACACTTCTGACTTGTGCCTTGTAGACACTGGACAGGCTTTGGGCATCAGGTGTGATAATGCCCGTAGTTACTTCCACTTATGGGTTGACCTTTCCAAAATAGTTAAGGCACTAAAATGAGGATACATCCTTGGAGTCAGCAGAGGGAGCCACTTCACTGTGCCACACCAGCACATTTCATTGCTAGGAGGTCTAATTTCACAAGGTCGACCTGTGAAGCTGCTCTTTGAATACACTCCTCAAAACATGATAATTTCATGTTTTCAACTTATCTATTAGGATGTAGTTCTTAAATCTCCATACAGACAGTGACCCAAGCCGGGAATCGAACCCAGGTCCCTGACGCTGTGAGGCAGCAATGTTAACCACTGGGCCACCGTGTTGGGAATGCATTCTACGATCTCACTGGTATTTGTTGACGCCAGCTGATTTGGTCCCAGTAGTCTGAATATTAGTCGACTGTGATGAGGTAATCAGTTCCTGTGGGTGAAGATGGTACCCGCAATATTTTTCCTCCAATACTCCGGCCTTGATCTTTCAGCTGATGCGTCTGTAAATTCGCCTTCCTTTCTTCATTGGCTTGTGCCTGGAAGGCAGTTTTAAAAATAGTACAAAGTAGCAATTTGTTACTCAATACCTCGGGTGGGATTTTCCAGCTGCGCTCGCCCCAAAACCGGAAAATCCCATCCAAGGTCAATGGACCTTTGCATGGTATGCTCCCCCCCCCCCCCACCCCCCCACTACAATTCCTGAGATGGGCAGGACGGGAAAACTCCCCCCAACATTAACGTGTATTTATTGACTAAATAAATCATACTCTGAGCTATTGTTTCAACAAATTGCAAAATAGAGACACTTCCGTTTCAAAAGATGGTGTCATGTTTTTGGCTCACCTCCCTCTCAAATCATTCCCTACCTCTGGTGCTATGAGTTCATAACAAGGGAAGCGAGCTCCAGAAGCCCTGGACTACGGCCAAGCTTTGACTCATGACTCAGCTGCAGCAAGCGTGGATATCATGCAAGGGTTTCCTGATAATATTTGCCGAGGTGTCAGAAGAGCTAAGATTCAAAGGCATTTAAATTGACAGCTGGCAAGAAAGACTCTCTGCGAGGGCTTCAACTTTTAACCTATTATTTCGCAACAACATTGAAATGTGCAGTAGAGTGTGGATTATGTCATGTCAATGGGGGAGGAATGAATGCTTTCATTGTAACATCTAGAACATTGTAAACTGTCAACATAATAGATTAGTAACACCACACATTGCAACACAAACAGGAGTCAGTATGATCTTACAGTAACAGTGTTTTGTGAACTGGTTTTGAAATGAAAGTTTCCTTTGAAGTCAGCACAATCCAGCTCTGATGCTGGTGTTTGCCCCCTTTGTTTAACAAAAAAAATGCTTTCTGGGATCGAAAATGCTGATGATATTAGCTTATTAAGCACATACATTGATTGTTTTATAAGACATAATCTGACAGTCGCTGCTTGGGTGTGTGCATGTGCCAGCATGTGGATCAAGACTTTACATATACTTAAGCATCCTTCACCTTGCTCTTTTATGCAGTGACACAATTGTTTCAGAGGATTGTGTGTAATTCTTAGACAGCCTATGAATACTGCAACGTGATTGGCTGTTTGTCCTGCTTGCTGACCTTATTTTTGCTGGATGCCAGGAGATTCCCTGGACTTGTCACCAGATTTCGGGAGAAGTGGAGGTTCACGCTATAGAGATCACGCGATCTTGGTGGGCAATTTTCCTCGAGATTGGTGATGGTCGGTGTTGCTTTGTCACTGAGCACAAGATCCAGCTTCACCAGCTTTGGCTGAATCGTGGGCTCGATTCATGGCTTGGGTCACTGTCTGTGTGGAGTTTCCTCCGGGTGCTCTGGTTTCCTCCCACAGTCCAGAGATGTGCGGGTTAGGTTGATTAGCTATGCTAAATTGCCCCTTAGTGTCCCGGGATGTGTAGGCTCGAGGGATTAGCGGGGTAAATGTAAGGGTTGTGGGGTTAGGGCCTGGGGTGGAATTGTTGTCAGTGCAGATTCGATGGGCCGAATGGCCTCTTTCTGCAATGTAGGGATTCTATGATTACATCATATTTTCAACACGTTTTATAAAATCTCACAACAATGATGACTTTTGGGCGGCACGGTGGCACAGTGGTTAGCACTGCTGCCTCACAGCACCAAGAATCCGGGTTCGATTCCGGCCTGGTGTACTGTCTGTGTGGAGTATGCACGTTCTCCCCGTGTCTGCATGGATTTCCTCCGGGTGCTCCGATTTCCTCCCAGATTCCAAAGATGTGCAGGTTAGGTGGCTGGGCCATGTTAAATTGCCCCTTAGTGTCCCAAGATATGTAAATTAGGAGGGCTAGCAGGGTAAAATATGTGGGGTTACAAGCTAAGAATCGATGCAGACTCTATGGACCGAAAGTTGATGCAGACCCAATGGGCTGAATGGCCTCCTTCTGCACTGTAGGGATTCTATGATAGACTTGCTTCTAGCAAAAGAACCATGAAAAACCAAAATGATCAACATTGGAGGGCTTTTAATTAAAGTTTGAAAAATTCTCATGATTAATGTAAAAGGGTCTTCTCTCTATTGGAACGCAGGCAGCTTTCCCTCTTCTCACCTCAGAGAAATTAAGACCAATTGAAACTAATACTATCCAGCTGATACCAGCTAAGTCAAGAAGCCATGAATTAAACATGACATCTTCTGATCAGTTCATCCGCTCATTAAGTTAGCCATTGAATGGAGCGAAATCTGCTTATTTGTCTTTTTAATTCTGAGCAAATCACAATCACACCTTGCAAATGAGATCCCTCTCTTTTTGCAGCAGTTAACTAGGTAAATTATTCCAAATTATTGACTGTCATCACCTAGATCAGCTGATTACCTGCAATGCATTAAAATGATGAATAGCAAGGGTGTTTGCTTTTTTTCTAGTAATCAGCAGAAACAATAGATTGCCTTCACTGGGAGAGTACCTCCACTGTGGTGACTCCAATCTGTCAGCTAATCAGTTGACTTTGTGTAATGAAGCAATTTTGGAAAGTTTTGCTAATTCAGCTGCTGAGATGGAAAGTTGACAGGTGTGTTGGTATTTATAAATGTTGACGCCAAAGAGATTCGGAACACGTTATTTTTGATGCAGTGTTAAACTGAAATGATGTTAAAAGGAACTCATAAAATAGAATCATAGTGCGCTACAGCACAAGGGGTGGGGCGGAGGGGCAACTGGAAATAAAGGTTAAAAGGAACATGGAAATCAATCACATAAACTTGATAGACTCAGAGGAAAGTACTTTCATCTATTCATTCGCCTTCTTGGGTCGCACATATTCCAGCCAGGCCAATTATTATATCATGACAATAGACCAATGCTTGAGGGTGGCCCATATGTGGGCTTACAAGTAGCATTTTCCACTTGTCCCAAAATCCGATGAGGATCACAGCGTGTAGTCCATTTCATTGTAAATGTGCAACACAAAATTTTTATGCCACCTTTAAGCCTAAATGTATTTTATCTATTCTTTATACCTTTTCTATGTGCTTAACCATGTTGCTGATTGCAATTGTAAATGAAGAAAAGTAACCTTGTTGTGAGAAGTGGACAAGTGAGCCTTGTCACAATGTTTCTGAACTTTGTGTGTCTTGTTTCCCAGCCATTGTAGAATTTACATTCAGTTAATTAAATGAAGCCAGCACCAGAAATGGTGACCATGTAACCAAGAGATTGTTGTAAAACCTTATCTGGTTCACTGGTGTCCTTTAGGGAAGGAAGTTTGCCATTCTTAGTCTGGTTTTTATGTGACTCCAGATTCACAGCAATGTAACTGACTCTCGATTATCCTCTGAAATAGCCCAATTGGCCACCCAGCTGTATTACAACAAAGTATAATGAGAATACAAGCAAACATATCACCTGGGCATCAAATAACAGAGACAAACCCAGCCCAGATGAACCTGCAAAGTTCTCCTAACATCTGGGAAGTTGTGCCAAAATTGGGAGAGTTGTCTCACAGACATGTCCAAGAGTCTGATATAATCACAAAACTAATCCTTTCAGCCAATGTCTCACACTCTTCCATCACCTTTGCTGGTATGTCCTGTCCACATAGTGGTATATGGTTGGGAAGGAGTATTTCTGGGAAACCTCAACATTAACTCTGGATCCCATGAAGTCTCATGGCTTCAGGTCAAGTATAGGCAAGGAAACCTCCTGTTTGATAATCACAAACTCCACCCGTCCCTGATCAGCTGATGATTACTCCACCATGTTGAACACCACTTGAGAAAGTAGTTGGGACAATGAGGAAACAAAATGTATTCTCAATGGGGGACTTCAGGAATGGCTTGTAAGAACCACTATTAACTGAACTGGTTGAGGCCTGAAGGACATTGCTGCAAAGAGTGTAGGTATTCACGAGGGAAATACCTACATGATTCTCACCCACCTACCTGCCGCTGATGCATCAGTTCATCACAGTATTGGTGGTAAATAGTCACTGCACAATACTGTGGAAACAGTCTTGCCTTGACACAGAGGACACCCTCCATCATGCTGTATGGCATTACCATTGTGCTAAATAGGATGGACTTGGAACAGAGCAAACAGCTCAAAACTAGGAATCCATGAGGCACTGTGAGCCATCACCAGCTGCAGAATTGTATTCAACCACAATCTGTAACATTGTGACCTGGCATGTCCCCCACTCTACCATTACCAAAAACCAGGACTAAACACTGGTTTGGTGAGGAGTGTAGAAGAGCATGCCAGGAGCAGTGACAGGCCTCTTGAAAAATGATGTGCCAACCTGTTGATGCTACAACGGAGGATGACATACATCTTAAGCAGTGGAAGCAGAATACTACGGACAGAGCAAAGTGATCCTGCAACCACCAGATCAGATCAAACCCCCACAGTCTTGCCACATCCAGTTGTGAATGGTGGTGGACAATTAAACAACTGACCAGAGCAGGAGGCTCCACAAGCATCCTGACCCTCAATGATGGGGGATCCTAGCCTGAGAGTATAAGAAAGATTTAAGTGTTTGCAGCCATCTTTAGGCAGAAGTGTCGAGTGAATGATTCATCATAGCCCTCTTCTGAGGTCTCCATCATCACAGATGCCAGTTTTGGCTGACGACACTAGATATTGGAAAGGCTACGGACTGCAATGACATCCTGCCTTCAGTGCTAAGGTTGCGCAGCAGTATTAGCTGTGCTCTAGTAAACTGCTGCATTACAACTATAACACTGGCATCTTGCTGACGAAGTGGAGTCACACCTAGTACAAAATACAATGGTATGTTTGTTGGAGATCAATTGTCTTGCCTCCAGGACATCATTGCAGGAGTCCCTTATGGCAGTGTCTTAGGCCCAACTATCTTTAGCTTCTTCATCAATAATCTCATCTTATTCACAAGGTCAGGAGTGGGGACGTTTGCTAATGATTGCACAGTGTTTAGTTCCATTTGGTTTCCATTCCTCAGATAATAAGCAGTCCATGCTTGCATGTGTTAAGACTTGGACACTGTTCAGGCTGAAGCTGCAAGATAAGTGACAAGAAAAAGTTGTGCAACATAAGTGCCTGGCAATTACTATTTCAAATTTAACAAATCTAAACACCTCGCTTTGACATTCTTTCTGCAGTCACTGTCCTGGGACACTGTCATTCGGGTGTATGTGTCTCGGTGCTTTTCCAGTTACACTGATATTTGAAATCTTTTCCCACAGACAAAACAGACAAACATTTCTCCTTTCACGTCGAAAGGCTGATGATATTGAGGTCGTGATTAATTGAGTGACTCAGAATATTTGCAGTCAAATTAGTACTTTTATTGCAACTTCTCTCATAACCATTGATCAGAAACTTTGGACAAGCCACGTAGTTAATGTGACTACAAGAACAGGTCAGAGGCTTATGACAAGTGACACATCTCCTGACTTCCCAAAGCCTATCCACCATCTACAATGCAAGTCAGGAGTGTGATGGAATACTCTCCACTTGTCTGGCTGATTGCAGCTCCGACAACACTCAAGAGGTTTAGCACAATCCAGGACGAAGCAGCTTACTGGATTGTCCACCATCCTAAACATTCACTTCTTCCACCACTGACACACAGTAGCTGCATTGTGCACCATGTACAAGATGCATTGCAGTATCTCACCTTTCAAACCCGCAACTTCTACCACTCAGAAGGACAAGGGAAGCATGGGAATACCACCACCTGCAAGTTCTCCTCCAAGCCACATGCCATCCTGATTTGGAAATATCGCTGATCTTTTATCATTGCTGGATCAAACTCCTGGAGGTCTTTCCCTAACAGCACTTTTGGGAGTATCTATATCACAAAGACCAGAGCAGTTCAAGGTGGCGGCACACTCCCTCCTTCCCAAGGGAAATCATTCATGGATATTAGATTCTGAAGTTTCCAAAAACACTCGGATCATGTGAATGATTTTTTAAAAAAATGAAATAAATGCAAGTTGTTGTTACCTTGGGAACATAGAATCCAGCTTATTGGACAATATGGACTCATCTTTTGTAAATTTGTTGGTATGCTCCCTATTCCTTATTTTTGGATGCAAACAGCTGTTGAGACAAGGATAATATTTCTGGCCAGTATCTTCTCTCCAATTTCTGAAAATCAGGATTAACTTTTAATGGATCACTCTTCTACAAAGGTAGCTGAAAATGTCAACTGAAGGATTATAACAACAGTAAGTGGAATGACAAGGTGCCTCATGGGAGACTGTTAAATAAGTTAAGTGTCCATGGTGTTAAAGTTAAGATCCTGGCATGGATAGAGGATTGGCTGACTGGCAGAAGGCAGAGAGTGGGGATAAATGGGTCTTTTTCAGAATGGCAGCCGGTGACGAGTGGTGTGCCTCAGGGGTCAGTGCTGGGACCACAACTTTTCACAATATACATTAACGATTTGGAGGAAGGAACTGAAGGCACTGTTGCTAAGTTTGCAGATGATACAAAGATATGTAGAGGGACAGGTAGTATTGAGGAAGCAGGGGGGCTGCAGACTTGGACAGGTTGGGACAATGGGCAAAGAGTTGGCAGATGGAATACAATGTGGAAAAGCGTGAGGTTATGCACTTTGGAAGGAGGAATGGAGGCATAGACTATTTTCTAAATAGGAAAATGCTTAGGAAATCAGAAACACAAAGGGACTTGGGAGTCATTGTTCAAGATTCTCTTAAGGTTAACGTGCAGGTTCAGTCGGCAGTTAGGAAGGCAAATGCAATGTTAGCATTCATGTCGAGAGGGCTAGAATACAAGAGGAGGGGTGTACTTCTGAAGCTGTATAAGGCTCTGGTCAGACCCCATTTGGAATATTATGAGCAGTTTTGGGCTCTGTATCTAAGGAAGGATGCGCTGGCCTTGGAAAGGGTCCAGAGGAGGTTCACAAGAATGATCCCTGGAATGAAGAGCTTGTCGTATGAGGAACGGTTGAGAACTCTGGGTCTGTACTCATTGGAGTTTAAAAGGATGAGGGGGGACCTTATTGAAACTTACAGGATACTGCAAGGCCTGGATAGAGTGGATGTGGAGAGGATGTTTCCACTAGTAGGAAAAGCTAGAACCAGAGGGCACAACCTCAGGCTAAAGGGACGATCCTTTAAAACAGAGATGAGGAGGAAGTTCTTCAGTCAGAGAGTGGTGAATCTGTGGAACTCTTTGCCGCAGGAGGCTGTGGAGGCCAGGTCATTGAGTATCTTTAAGACAGAGATAGATAGGTTCTTGATTAATAAGGGGATCAGGGGTTATAGGGATGAGAAAAAAATCAGCCAAGATTGAATGGCAGAGCAGACTCGATGGACTGAGTGGCCTAATTCTGCTCCTATATCTTATGGTCTTATGGTCTAATAGCTTCCTATTTGAATTCAAGTAAATTTATTAGTATACCTGAAGTTCACGGAATTCAGTCAATGGTTATTGAAGAACTTTGAATTACTTTGATTTTTGGTGAATGTGCCAATTGAAAATTAAGCTCTTTTCTTTTGTATATTTTCAAAGACTTTTCATTCATTACTTTGTTCAAAGGTCTATATCAGCAATGCCAAGTGCAGTAAAATCAATGGGACATGGAAGCAGAATCAATATCATATAGGCAATGCACATTTCTCCAGAAGCAATAGCAGAGATACCTTTCAACGAAAGCAAATATTGAGCAGGATATCTTGCCTGAAGAAACCAAGTAGGGTCCATGCCAATTTTGTAGCTGACTTAATTGGAACTAAATCTCTTGAGTTTCCACTTAGCACGATGTGCTGACTGAAAAATTGGAAAATCTGGCAGAGCAGCCATTACGTGAAGCAGAGCCACTTCTTACAGTGATGGCCCTCAGGTTCTCTGATGCAGTGGTCTGAATTGTGGGGACTATTATCTAGGCCTGTGCATTGTCCAAATTGTGGGGACTATTAGCTAGCCCTGTGCGTTGTCTGAACTGTAGGGATTATTAGTTAGCCTTGCGTGTTGTCTGAACTGTAGAGATTATTAGTTAGCCCCGTGCATTGTCTGAATTGCGGGGACTATTAGCTAGCCCTGCGTGTTGTCTGTACTGTGGTGATTATTAGCTAGCCCTCTGCGTTGTCTGAATGTGGGTATTATTAGCTAGCCCTTTGCATTGTCTGAATTGTGGGGGCTATTAGCTAGTCCTGTGTGCTGTCTGAACTGTGGGGATTATTAGCTAGCCCTGTGCAGTGTCTGACCTGAAGAGTGTTAGAATTTTGCATTCTCTGAACTGTGGGGATAATTAGTCTGAACAGTTGTGAGTGCATTCCAGAGCTGTCGGCCGTTCTAATGCTGTACATTTTCTGAACTCGAGGTTATGCCTGCAGCGTCACGAAATGCCGGTATAGTCAGAGTTTGAAAGCAGAACTCACTCTCTTTTGCCTGAATTATACTCCATATTTTAGGTGCAATGCTGGGTGACTGCAAACCCAGACTCTGTCCAGAGGTGCAAAGTGCCGTAATAATTAAACCATTCTTTAGAAACCTGTTTGTAAATCTTTTAATTTCCTTTCACACACCCTGGAATGGTGACAACATGAGTCATTGACAAATTGGAAAGCTCCCAGAAACAGTAGTCAAAAACTGATTTGATCTCCACCAACCCCCTCCCCACTGTATTACTCAGCAGCTAAAGTTCAATCTTCGATTTCACCAAATAAATCATAATCAGCTTTGTTCGTATAAGTGTAAGGGCAAATTAAAACAAGGGACTTACTTCTGCAATTCAAATTGATGCAAGCTGATTGAACGATTAGCAGCATCAACAAGGGTTCTAGGTACCCTTATCAGTACTAGGTACCCTTATCACATTCTAATACAAAAATCATTTCAAGCTTTTTGAGAGCGGGATCAGTTTAAAAACATAATTGGGGCTAAAAATAGCAGTGTATGTTTCAGGTTTCACAACTTCTTGTGCCCAACTGTTTGTCCAACCTCAGCCTACAAGCTGGAGCATCAAAAACGCCATCAATGAAAGTGGAATTGGAAAATCCTTAACTTACAGGGAAATAAGAATTATTCAAAAAATTCAAGATTTCCAGCTACTTCGTAAATTCATTGACATGGAAGAGTCTTTGTGTAGAAGCCCTGTTGCTCTGTAACTGCTGACCAAAGGAAAGCAACTGTTAACTACATTGCCTCCATGTAAGGAAACAGCGCTTACAATTTCAACTGTAGCAATTGGAACAGAATAGACCACCGACGTTTGCACTTAATCAAAAGGTAAGTTTTATCTAATTTAATAACTTTTCAGAAATTAAACACTTTCAGTTACTTCTAATACACAAATACTAATATATAATTGAAGAACATCACATCTGATTATTACTGTTACTGGAGTGAAGAGAAACTTGTAGAATCTTTACTTTCTAACAAATATCTTTTTGAACATGTCACAAAAGGGGCATAACACACAATTGAATTTCGTTCGCGTTGAAAAAGGTACTTACCATTTTATAATGTTACATTTCTGCATACTATAAAAAGAATGCTTCACAGAGTTAAGTTAAACAATCCTTATTTTCCTACAGTTAATAGTTTCCTACTTCCAAGCAACTGAAGAGAATTTCAGTAATTTGAAAAGGTACATTTTATACTAACAGAGAACCTCAAAATATTTGTGGTCAAATTATTATCCTTACTGCAACAGTACTGCTTTAAATAAATGATTACTCTTTCACCAAAGACTTTTAACAATCAAAACTTCACACTGGAAAATGTACATAGAGCTGTCCATGTGTAAAAACAGGCTGAGGAACATAACGTTTGACAAAAGTCTTACCTTGTGACTTGTTTATTATTGTAGAATATGAAAGTTTAATTGGAAACTATTTTCTCCTGAGCTGAAAAGGTAAAAATTACACTAAAGGTAGCTCTTCAAAAAAAAAATTAGAAGTTTTCTTTCAAGGCACTTTTAATGTGTTTTTATACAAAAGTATGTTCTCTACCACAATAGATTATCCACTGAAATGAATTTTCCAGACAGACAAAATCCGAGTACTATTATAGATGAACAGAAAACTGGAATGCTTACACTATATATATATAAAATTAACCTCTACAATATTCAAAAATGAACACTTGAATAGTTTCACCAGTGATAATATTCTAACAGAATTGCAGTACTATTTAAGGCACAATTAATATTTTTAGTTCCTAAGTTTAAAAAAATGTACACAGATCAATCTAATGGCTTTGCTAAATATTAATCTTGGTTAATCCTCGCTTCAGATCTAAACTCATCGATTGAAAATTTTGTCTCCATTGCTCTCCTCACAGATGCTGCCTGACCTGTAGATTATTTCCAGCTTTTCCTATTTTTATTCCAGCAGCTGTGGTATTTTGCTTTTGTCAGTCTGGATGATGTCTGCTTTGGGACCCTAACTGTATTTATGACCAAGAGATGCTAATCTGTAACTGAATGACAGGTTTTGAATGAATCGCTCAATCTTATAGCTGAGTGGTTTGGAGTACGGTCAATTAGGTGTCCCACTGTTTTGAACATTAGGCTGGGTATTTGTAACGAATGAATGTGTCACAACTGATAATCACTTTTTGAGTCAGATATGTATAATAGTCCTGATCTGTACTGATGTTTCTGCCAGAGGAATTAACATACGAAGAGTTCTCTCTGTATTTAATGTGATGCTTCCTGACAAAAAATAAAGCAATGTCCATCAGATTGGTAGGATGGGTGGAATTTTTCGCCTGTGCTCCCCCAAGGCAGGAAAATCCTGCCTGAGGTCAACAGACCTTTGTACAGTCCAGGTCCTGCCCGCTACAATTCCCATGGTAGGTGGGATGGGAAAATTTCACCCAACGAGTCTAGCTATTCTCATGGTGCCAATTGAGAAAGAAAAGGTTTGGTACCATGTATGTGGAACCCGTGGAAGAGATTGCAGCAATACCAGACTGATAGACCAGGGTTCATGCACCCTATGGTACAATGAAATGCAACTGCTGAATGACATGGAAGATCACTTGAACATCATCATCAAGTTGAGCCTGACCTGAAAATATGAACTTGGTGGCAAAGTTGGCTTTGGAAAGAAAAAGGAGTGGGCTGTGCAAAGGCCATGTTGATGCTTTAGCATCCACACTACAAGAGCTAGCTGCCCTTGAAAAAGCAGCTCAATCCAACATTTTGGCTACATTTCCAACAACTGTTCAGATACTCTTGATTGTAACATGCTTAGTGCAACCAAGAAGCTGACAAGTTACACTAGAAGTTCAAAAATGTTTATTACCATTCCTAAATGTCGCTTTGCGACATGTCCAAATCCCAAACTATTCTGTATTTCTTAGAATCCTTGGACCATACTTTTTGTGTTCTTCTCTTTCCTCATTTATATGGATCTCTCCATCTTTGCATCTGCCTGTTTCTTCTCTGGTTTTCTCGCTCTCCACCCCTTCTTAAATCTCTACCACGTTCATGACAACTATAACCCTTTTAGGGAACAAATTCCTAACCACCCCATTATCTTTTTTGCAACTTTTCATTGCCTTGCAATTATAATCCACTTCATTGAATTCTTCAAAATGCTTTCTGATTACCAATCATACGAATAACATCTAGTGTGATTGTGGTCTCGCTTAACTTTCTTTCCATACCCTCCTTGAATTCTTTGCCATCTTCCACAGTGGTGATCACTCCATCTTCCTCCAATGTCTCTTCCTAGCAATACACTCTTCTGTTTCCAGTCATATCAATCACAATGCAAACATTACATTGACTCCTCTTGCAATCCTTCTGCTCATACGCCTACCTCTAGTTTACGCCAAAAGGTACCATCTACAACATGCACTGCAACAAATTGCCAAGGCCTCTTCTAAACCATTACATCTACCACCTAGACGAACGAGGACAAACAGATGCACGGAAACAGCAACACCTGCAAATGCGATGGGAGCCACCCCCTCCCATCTGTCCTTGTAGCACCGCGTAGGGAGCTGATCCAATGATAAACTCTACAATGGAGTAAAGTCAGCGGCTACTGAGGGCCAGCTGCAAGAACAAACAATCTTTAATTAAAAATAGTAATGCTCTGCATATGGCTGAAGGCTGTGTGCAGCTTGGATGAAGCTGACTCCCCCCTTGGGCAGTATGCTCTATATAAAAGCCTGGTCTTCAGCCGGTGCCCCTTTCCAGCTTCACATCAGTTGCTATCAGCTACTTTTGTACAATCCGCACACAATTCTAAATTGGAACAATATTGCCATTGTGACTGGATCAAAATCCTGAAACATTGACCCTAACAGCATTGTGGTTGTACTTGTACCACATGGACTGCAATGGTTCAATAATGTGACTCACTACCGAATTCTCAAGGACACTTGGAGATGGGCAACAAATGCTGGTTTTGCCAGGGATTTCACCTCCTCGGAATGAATATATGAAAAAAAATCTAGTGGTGGTGTATTCCAACTCACTTGGGAATCTAAGTTGCTGTAGCAACATGCACTCTCTCATGCATGGTGTGGACTATAGCTATGAACAGTGATGATAGAGGCTCCAACTTTCTTTCCATCACAAAGCTGGCTAGGATTACCTCACACTCTTAGCACCTTCCATCTGCATGTCTTAGGTTTTGCAGGTTGGTAATCAACCCGTTTGGCCAAGTTAAGATTGCACCTTTCTTGGCCATCAAGTCCTGGGGTAGATCTTGAACCCGGAGCTTCTAACTCAGAGGCTGGAATGCAATCCACTGCACTAAAGCACCTCCCAAAACTATAGTATCAGTGTAAATTGATCTTCTGTTTGCAAGATGCTATGAAGGGTAGCATGTGTATATCCTGGCCTCTACATATGCTACCCTTGGAGGAAAGTTATCAAACAAATTCATAGGAGTCTGTTGATGAACAGTTAACATTCAATCATATTGCTTTATCCTGGATGGTGTTGAACTTCTTGAATATTGTTGGAACTGTCCTCTTTCAGGCAAGTAAGGGGCCATTGTATTTATATAGAAACATAGAAAATAGGAGTAGGCCATTCGGCCCTTCAAGTTTGCTCTGCCATTCATTATGATCATGACTAATCATTAAACTCAACATCCTGATCCCCCCTTAGATTTTGATTCTGCACTTTGGAGCCCGTGTGAGACAAAACCTCTTTCCTCTGTGGTCTCTGGACCGTAAATATTTATTTTCTCCATTCCTCTCTTTACTATTTGAAGGTGAGGGGTTGTTGCATACTAACCCTTTTGAGTTCATCCTATCTCAAGTTTGCTGTGGGGTTATTAATAGAAAATTGGAGCACACCAAAGCCGAGGGGTTGGGAAGTACGCCACCACTTGTAAAAGGAATCAAATCAAAACACCTTTCTCTTCACAGATGGGTAGTGAGAGGAGAAATTGGTGTGGTTTCGAATTAACCTCTGCCCTGTCCATAACAGTCATAGAGGTTTACAGCATAGAAACAGGCCCTTCGGCCCAACCTGTCCATGCTGCCTTTTTTTTAAAAACCCCTACGCTAGTTCCAATAGCCTGCATTTGGCCCATATCCCTATCTTACCCGTGTAACTGTCTAAATGCTTTTTAAAAGACAAAATTGTACCCGCCTCGACTACTACCTCTGGCAGCTTGTTCCAGACACTCACCACCCTCTGTGTAAAACAATTGCCCCTCTGGACACTTTTGTATCTCTCCCCTCTCACCTTAAACCTATGCCCTCTAGTTTTAGACTCCCCTACCTTTGGGAAAAGATATTGACTATCTAGCTGATCTGTGCCCCTCATTATTTTATGGATAAGATCACCCCTCAGCCTTCTACGCTCCAGAGGAAAAAGTCCCAGGCTATCCAGCCTCTCCTTACTACTCAAATCATCAAGTCCTGGTAGCATCCTAGTAAATCTTTTCTGCACTCTTTCTCGTTTAATAATATCCTTTCTATAATAGGGTGACCAGAACTGTACACAGTATTCCAAGTATTCCATTGGCCTTACCAATGTCTTGTACAACTTTAACAAGACGTCCCAACTCCTGTATTCAATGTTCTGACCAATGAAACCAAGCATGCTGAATACCTTCTTCACCACTCTGTCCACCTGTGACTCCACTTTCAAGGAGCTATGAACATGTACCCCTAGATCTCTTCATTTTGTAACTCTCCCCAGCGCCCTACCATTAACTGAGTAAGTCCTGCCCTGGTTCAATTTACTAAAATGCATCACCTCGCATTTATCTAAATTAAACTCCATCTGTCATTGGTCAGCCCACTGGCCCAATTGATCAAGATCCCTTTGCAATCGGAGATAACTTTCTTTACTGTCCACTATGCCACCAATCTTGGTATCATCTGCAAACTTACTAACCATCCCTCCTATATTCTCATCCAAATCATTAATATAAATGACAAATAACAGTGGTCCCGGCACTGATCCCTGAGGCACACCGCTGGTCACAGTCCTTAAAGATTAACTCTGGTTCTCCCTCCTCAGATGCTGCCTGACTAGCTAAGCATTTCCAGCATTTTGTTTTTATTTTTGAGCAGTTACTTGTTCAGTCACAATACTCTAGCTCTCTGGAAGTCTTTGCCATTCAGTTCCCTCTGTACTTCCAAAATCCCATTTGTCAACCATTACTCTGGCTCCCTAACAATTCTTCCTCCTACTCAGCATTCAGGTTGCCCCTCCTTAATTTATGCTCAGGAATGGAGGATTGTGGGTTTTTGCTCAAGTTCTTCCAAATTTTGAGCTGTCAACTTCAGCAATGTTCCAAGGATTAAACATTTTGTTTCATGAAGAAAAGGATATTCGGAATAATTATTGAAATCTTAATCCAAGTTACTAACACATGGCCAAAATACCTAAAGATTTCTTCCTCTGACCGTATACATCTAGCGTGGGGACCGTAGGAGTGACTTTTACCAACACACAAAAAAATTGCATGCAGGAGTGAGGAGGTGGTACAATTTCCCTCTGCACCCTCGAGGAGGGAATGGGGTGAGAAATAATTAGGGCATCCACTGTAGACTGAGTGAGAACATGACTATTCTCTTATGAGCCCTGCAATTTAAATGTACACTTACGACCACAGCATAAACTCCAAGGTTAGGGGAGAAAGTAATCAACTTCCAAGGAGCTTTGCATGCAAATAATCAGACAAAAATCAACAAATTCAGTTACCCACACAGATGAGAATGTACATCAAGAGCCAGAATGTAAACACATTTCAGTCATTTAAAATGAAATGTAACAAAATACAGTTTTACTGCCAAAATCTTATTTTTCACTCCCTTTGTCTAGATCTAACCCTTTGACACTAAAGTCAGCTCTGAAGCAGCACATTATAACAAGACTGTAATGTGCTGCAGCTCAGGGAGAATTAGGCAGAACCATAAATAAAATGTGGAACTAAAGTGATTTGATGTTTACAGCAATAATTGAAGCAAATATGGTGTTTATTGATTGATTTTAACAGGGAACTATAGAACATGAAATTAAAAGTGATATCACGGAACAGAACCATATCTAAATAACAAAAATAAATTCTCAGACAGTAAAATAATGTACATGTGCGATCAAAATGTATATAAAATAAATGTCATAATATAGCATGAGATAAAATCAAAGTAATTAATCACAAAAGAATAATACATTTAACCAAAGGTGCATCCTTTTTTGATTACATGCTAATAAGCTCAAATAGAAAGATTTTAGAAAATAATTAGAAATAAAATTTATTTCAACATGCAGTTGATACAAAGGAAACAGACGGCCTGTGGCTTTAAAATAATGCCTCTGTTTCATATGCAATCCATTGTCACGTACAACATAATGTTTTGATACCAAACTCGGGAACAACCATGTGTTATTGCATATGAATTAAGAAATCTCCACAGTTGTGGTCGTAGCAGATAATTAAATTCTGGCAACCAGTGGGATTTGTTTAAATTCCTTACTTAAAATCCTAAGCATAACACGGTCAGCCTTAAACTGAATAGTCACAATTTTACTCCGTTCTTAACTACTGAATGAATTGCTTCTTTGGATGATATCGTTCAGCAAAAAAAAAATCTCCAGTAAAATGCCAATGCTAATTTGGAATATTGTATATTATTGCATATTAGTATTAAAGTAGCAAAATTTATAAAATGTGAGCAAATCAAACTTTCCGACAGATGAATTACCGGCTGAATTAATTTTCACTGCAATTAAGATTAAAGTTTTAAAGTTTATTTATTTATGTCACAAGTAGGTTTACATTAACACTGCAATGAAGTTACTGTGAAAACCCCCTAGTCGCCACGCTCCGGCGCCTGTTCGGGTTTACTGAGGGAGAATTTAGCATGGCCAATGCACCTAACCGGCACGTCTTTTGGACTGTGGGAGGAAACCGGAGCACCCAGAGGAAAGCCACACAGACAGGGGGAGAACGTGCAAACTCCACACAGCCAGTGACCCGACCCAGGAATTGAACCCAGGCCCCTGGCGCTGTGAGGCAGCAGTGCTAACCACTGTGCCATGTTCCAGTTTCTCTAGTCCTGTATCACTACTGTAATTCGCAGGTTATTTTACATTTGATATTATGCAAAGGAGCAAGTTGATTGAGAGCAAGTAGCAATATTAAATTGGACCATCAAATTTAAGAGATATTCTGCAGACCAAACCTTTAAACATTGTATACTTAAAATTTTTTTTTTAAATGAAATATGCTTTCTGAAGAATTTGGCATGTTCATCATTTGGTTGTCACACTTCTTTATTCCTGTTCTGGTGGTTAATAATGACATCTTAAACCAATGTTCATTATTTTCCATTTTAATTGCTGTCAAAACATTAGTTGTGCTAGCTATTCTCAGTGCACTATAAATAGTTACAACCGTTTGCCGTCTTAATGCAGTAATTCTTTGTATAGTATTAGAAATGTTGCAGTATGTAATAACTATATATATATATATATACACACACACACACAATAAAAATTGTATGAGCCCTGATAAACCCTGAAATCTGTTGAGTTTAAGAAATACAAGCTTGGGATAAATCAGTAACTTTTCAGCAACTGTAGCCCATTAACTTTTATATAAACCTTCACTCCAAAATCTTTGGAAGGATGCCTATTAAGTGCAATACAAAGTCCTAAGTATTTGACACATGATGACAATGTCATGATTTCACAAGTTTAAACCCTTGTCCTGTGTCCAGGATAGTGGGTGGGAACCATCTCATCTTCAACCTTTTGAAACACTTCAAGCAAACATTACACACCCAAAAAAGGTTTAGCCCACCACACCAGTCTGCCAAGTAAATCAGAGGATAAGTGATACGAGGGAAGTAAATCATCCAATGCTTGGCAACATCATTTCCTGTTGGTAAATGAAGGGTATAATCACTCCAGCATTTAGATATACCATAAACAGCCATAACTGTCCTGCCTTTATCTGACCAGCTAATGTTGTTGTCAAGGTTGCAGTTATATTCTACCCAGTCTTTAGTAAAGTCACCTAACTGTGGAAGGTCCGCTTCTTCAATATTAACTTCTTTGGCCAGTTTTGCACCTTGTACAGCAACAAAGCTTTCACTGACTCTTCTTACATCTTTAACCCATGGAATGGCATTGTCACAGTCCAAAACAATGATCAGACGAGAGCAAAAGTCGGCATTCTTCTCTTTCCACCACTCCATGATTGTCTCCAGCCTCAAGGTTTCTCCTCCTGATAAAAATAAATCGGGTGAATAAGCTTAATATTCAGAAGAGCAGGTTAATCTATTCATGCTATACTTATTTGGTATTTGAGGACTTTAAACTAAATAGTTGGGGGAAAGGAATCATGTGAGAAGAGGCGTGGTAAACCAAAAGGACACAAGGAAGGAATAGAGCAGTGTAGGGATTTGGATAATGACAACCAGTGTGGCAGGAAGGGACAGAGCATACACTTTTAGAAGTGCACCAGCAGAAGGTCAGAGATGCAAAAATGGAAAAATGACACTTGAAGGCTCTATATCTGAATGTGGTAGCATTTGTACAAAATTGGAGAATTATTAGCTGTCACGATGATGTGACTTGTGCATGAGTGATATTGATAGGGTACACACTGAATGTACTCAAAATGTATGTAATACTATTGAATGATAACAGTTGGTTACTTCTTTGGAGCCTGGTAATAATAACTAAGTACTGGACTCTGACGAGTAACAAGAGGGGCTTCAATAAGGCATAAAGGCAGTAAGGTAAGTGGTTTCTTCCCAAAAGCAGGTCCTTGGCTCATTGTCTGCTGATACTCCACCTTGAGCCATTTTCTTGGTAGCTTTTTGTCAGTGGTGGTCTGCCACTGTCTTCCATTCTCAGGGGCAGGGTGGCAAGGCAGGTCCCTAAGATTGCTTCAGCCAGAACTGGAGTTAAACCAGAGCTTTTGGTGTTATCCTCATTTGTCATCTAGCCAACTGATCCCTTACCCTGCCCAGGGCTATTTAAGGATGTTACAGATCCAGTAGATAACATCGAGGAAGTGGATGTTACTTAGCTGGACTTCAGGAAGACATTTCTTACATCTCACACAACAGATTGACTCACAAGGCATCGTGTCCATGGGATACACAGAAAACACAAGTTTAAATCCAAAAGCAAAATATGATGGATGGAAGTTTTAAAGTCTAAATTTATAGCCAGTGAAGTTTGTTAGTGTAAATAAAAGCAAAAATACTGCGGATGCTGGAAATCTGAAATAACAGAAAATGCTGGAAAAAGCCAGTAACTCTGACAGCATCTGTGGAGAGAGATACAGTTAGCGTTTCAAGTCTGTATGACTCTTCTTCAGAGTACTGAAGAATGCATGAGTAGTTGGTTTTGGGGCCATGTTGGTTTATAAAATTTTATAGCAGTTCGAATGTTGTCAAAGGAATCTCAATTTGTATGTGACATGAAATCAGGTAGCGCTCAATCAAAAACATGATAATCCAAAATAACCGGACAGGCTAAGTCAATGAGCAGAAAGGTTATTGGAGCATAAACCTGAATAGATGGAGGCACGGGACTAGGAAGAGGTGGCAAAATCATGGAGTACAACATATTTTAGTGACTAGTTTGTTAAATCTATGAATTCAATGCCCATGGGAAATGAAAAATAAAATACATAGCTAAAGAGGGATAATGTTGGTTTGTATCTGGCCATATTAAGTTATAATCTCTGTTTAATAGGAAATAAGTATCATTACAACAAATATATATTTGTTGCCAAATATTAACCATATTAAAGAAGCTTTTTTCCAATTTACAGCTATCAACTTGGCAACTCAAAAAATGCACATCTAATGTTCAGCTACCGTGTTCCACAGCATTTCAGTTAAAATGAGTTTTTAAAGCAGACATTTAAAAACAAGGTCCCGTCAAGAATTCATGGCTCTTCTTCTGCGTCATCATCACTTCCATCGATGCTGCTGTCCATTGATAAATTCCCTTCATTCCATCTTTCTTCATCCTCTTTCACTTCAGACACAGAATCAGTGAGGAATGCTTTGAGGCTGATTAGTGGAGGTAGTGGGCTGCATCAGAATGAATGATTTCAACCCTGGAACTCCTCTGGAAGACTTGGCAGAAGTCAAAATTGAACATGTATGGAGAATTTGGATCCAGTCCACTTCTTTTGTTGGGTACAGGTCAAACATGAGTTTCAACATTATGCCTTTAGAATCATCTCCTCAGCTTTGTATGCCTCTTACTTTATACATGATCAAATATTATCAATCATGTAAATGCAATGGTTGACACTTGTTACTAAATCCAAAGAAGCGATGAATGTTATCGTTCAATAGCAGTGCATGCCATTTTGAGGCCATGAGTTAAAATTAGTTGTGTAAAATTGAATGTATGAAATTTAGGTAACAGTTGTTTTGAAAGAAAATGATATAATTTTGGAATGGATTACCAATGGGGATGGTGAAACAGAAAGGAACGGTTATTGGTTCAAGTAGCTTATTCTTCCAAACCACTTATTTATTTTCTTTTCATGACTGTGGAACTAATAGTTCTGTACCCCCTTTCCCATGTTCAAGGAAAAAACTTGGTTTAAACTCTTCATACATTTTAAAGAGGTCTATTAAATCAGCTTCCCCCTCCTCCTCTTATCCAGAGAATGAAGTTGTTAGGTAAACAATGTTTCTTCATTGTAAATTTTAAGGAAGGACCGAATGAATGAGCATTAGGCCATGTATCCCAGAACCACAGCAAGAAAACGGTAGGTGATTTGGAAACGTAGATTAACTGGATCAATAGACTTCTCCCACTCAAAACATTATTTCTGTTACTCAGACCGTGTGTTGCTGAGCCAGGAGCAATGGCCATAATTGTAGACAATGATGCCTCATGCTCCAATTCTACAGCAGCTGTAATTTATACTGTGACGGATACAGAGTTCAGTGAAGATCGGCATGCAAGATTAATGACTCCTACATGGACAGCCCAATTCAATTTAGCTGCAATTTTAAAAAAAAGTCCAAATGAAAAACAGAATGGTCAAATGTCATTAGAAAACCTCAGACACAGATGGATAAAACATTCTGCAACTGTTTTACTTTTCTTCCTTCTGAGTGTGTTTTAAATGTGCATTTGCTTTCAGTAATGTGGAAAAGCTGATCAGCACTTAATCTCTCAACAATTGTTGAGCCTTGTCTATGAGCAACTCACAGGAATACAGATTTCACACAGGTCAATCGCAGACCCATTGTTGGTTTTTAAACTTGAGACAGAAAGATCCACTGCTATGTGAGTGAGGCATTTTATGTACTCATGCTGTTGACTTTCAATTTCACTTTTGGAAAAGTATGGACAACTGCGGCACAAGCACAGAAGCTGTTTCTTACAGGAACTGGTTATCACTGTCCAAGCTTCAATCTGTCAGCATGACAGATGGTACAAGCATCCTAATGGAACAGCCAGGCCGAAGGGAAAGCATTTTGTCACACAATAGGGTGTTATACAATTGTAAGATACTCTCGTTATATCTACATGGGAATAGGATTTGGGTTTAAGGTTTTTGCTTTCCTTTTTACTTGGGAATGTCTTGTGGATTTATACTGTGGCTAGAAATAGTTAAATTGTTAAAGTTGTTCTTTCCTAGAATGCTTGTGTGTTTAATGTGTCTGGATACAATTTAACTGAGTGTGCTATTTAGCTTCTGCTGAAGGGCTGGATATAGGTTACAAGCTCACCTGACGAAGGGGCAGCAAATAAACCTGTTGGACTTTAACCTGGTGCTGTGAGACTTCTTACTGTATAGGTCACAAGGGCCAGAATTCTCTGGCCATTCATGGCCCGCTGCTGCTGCCAGCGAGGATGGAGAATTTGGCACTCAGCCAAATCTCCGTTCACTGCAGTGGGACCAGAGAATCCCACTGACGTGAACAGCTGGAGAATGCCACCCAAGATGTTTGATTTGTGCCTGTTGACCTACTTTTGTCACCACATTGTGAAATGAGATAGTCAATACAATCCAAAGATAGGAAGTGGTACAAGAAACAAGTTGGCATCTGGAGCTTCGTTTCTTGGTGTCCTATTCATAATAACATTTGTCATGTTATAAGGAATCTTCTAAAACTGTAAGACTTGTGACCCATAAAGATCCCAAGCCTTTCTTAATAATTTGTAGAGAGAGGATCAATAAAGGTTACGTTTCTAACCAGAGATAAATGAAAAATTGCATTTATTCCTCTGTATACCTGATTAAAGACAATGCTCGTGGTTGGACTTAGTTGACAGAAGGATTACACTGTAACTATTTTTGGTTAGCCAGATTTGAAGTGTCTTAGAACAGTCATTGAGGCAAGTTACTTCAAGCAAGGGTTAGCTCTGGATATTAACTGACAAGCTAAAGCTACAGAATGAACTAGCACATCTGCCCGCTGTGCCTCCCAACCACTCAGGAACAAAGGATATAAAATTTCAAATAAAGAAATTTATCAGTGTAGCGATGATCTTTTCATTATAATGGCAGCCTGTCAATATTCTTGTTATTTTTATTTACTCCAGATTCACGTTTATGTTTTTCTGCTACTGAATAATAGAGGAAACAAATGTAATCTTCCATTATATATCTATAAATTCTTTGAAACAGTTTGAGGAATACATTTATATTAAAATTACGATGATGAATAGTAACTGCATACATATATTAATAAGGCTATTGCTGAGGCTATGATAAATGTAACTTTTAAACAAAGTCTCAAGGAAACATTTTTTCCCCCCACATGCAATAAACAACAGACTTCTGTTCTCTCAGCCTCCGATAATAAATGGAATAAATTACAGTAATTTGTGACTACGCTTCAATTCATATTTCAAGATGATTCAAGATGTGAACAAACCCTTTAGACTTTAAGAAAAATATAGTTACAATTTAGAGTCAACCATAATGTTGTTAAATTCTCATTATTTATGCATGAGTTTGGTTATCTCATCTTTCATGTGCTCCAGGATTTTTATATTCTAAGTACATCAGGGATGCTAATACTATGAACAGGGAGTAACTTTAATTAATTTTTCCCCAAGGATATTATTTTTAAAATGTCAAGAGTGCGACTGTTATATTGCAGTAAGACGTAATTCCCTTTATACTTACTGTTTTCAGCTAACAGCTGCAGGCAAGTAACTCATGATCACCTTTAATAAAATTGAAAAGAGGGCCCAAAACGACATAATATGGAGGGGATTGCAGAAACTACTTGTGAGCCCATCTGCTTTGCAACATCTTGAAAAACTAGACATCTCTGTACTCCTAAAATCTTCCACTGCACATTAAATAGATTGACCTATTTCGTCCTGAGCATAATGAATTTTATTGTTTAAAGCTGCATCAGTCATTTGGTGCACCAGTATCACAAAACAACTCTACCATGGAGTGGTATGATTCAAGATCTGATCCAGCATTGTAGAGGTGCTGAGCCTCTGATTTCAGCCGTGCCTTCAACAGAAAGTGCTTAACCGGGTGGTATTATTTCTACAAGGGGAGCCAGAGTAAAATTCAACGCCAAGACAAACGTATCTGGTAATTATAGACCGGTTAGTCTTACTTCGGTGGTTGGTAAATTGATGGAAAAGGTCCTTAGGGATGGGATTTACGACCATTTAGAAAGATGCGGGTTAATCCGGGATAGTCAGCACGGATTCGTGAAGGGCAAGTCGTGCCTCACAAATTTGATTGAATTTTTGAGGAGGTAACTAAGTGTGTTGATGAAGGTAGGGCAGTTGATGTCATATACATGGATTTTAGTAAGGCGTTTGATAAGGTTCCCCATGGTCGGCTTATGATGAAAGTAAGGAGGTGTGGGATAGAGGGAAAGTTGGCCGATTGGATAGGTAACTGGCTGTCTGATCGAAGACAGAGGGTGGTGGTGGATGGAAAATTTTCGGATTGGAGGCAGGTTGCTAGCGGAGTGCCACAGGGATCAGTGCTTGGTCCTCTGCTCTTTGTGATTTTTATTAATGACTTAGAGGCTGAAGGGTGGATCAGTAAATTTGCTGATGACACCAAGATTGGTGGAGTAGTGGATGAGGTGGAGGGCTGTTGTAGGCTGCAAAGAGACATAGATAGGATGCAAAGCTGGGCTGAAAAATGGCAAATGGAGTTTAACCCTGATAAATGTGAGGTGATTCATTTTGGTAGGACTAATTTAAATGTGGATTACAGGGTCAAAGGTAGGGTTCTGAAGACTGTGGAGGAACAGAGAAATCTTGGGGTCCATATCCACAGATCTCTAAAGGTTGCCACTCAAAGAACAATACAGCACAGGAACAGGCCCTTCGGCCCTCCAAGCCCGCGCCGCTCCCCGGTCCAGGATTGAATCCTGAATCCAGGATCCCCGCCCAATTTTCCAGCCTATCTACATACAATATCCTATCCACCGAGCTGTTCCTCACAGCTACGATGCTTTGTTCATTACAACCTATTAACTCACCCCCACCCCCCCATTCCAGACCATGTGATCTCCAGGGAGAGGCGAAAACCCAGAGTGAAAAACCCCAGGGCCAATATGGGGAAAAAAAAATCTGGGAAATTCCTCTCCGACCCCCTGAGGCGATCGAAACGAGTCCAGGAGATCACAATGGCCCTGATCGGAAAATGCTTCCCAACCCTAGTCATTTCCACTTCCACGAACACCATATGAATTCCCTGCCCCCGAGACAGGTTCCCAACTATCCGCAGTCTCGCTCTGTACTGGCACCAGCAAGATGATCATAGAATGAAGCCTTGAAACGGGAAACCAGGAACAATTAGCCCGCGCCGCTCCCTGGTCCAAACTAGACCACTCTTTTGTATCCCTCCATTCCCACTCCTTTCATATAGCTGTCTAGATAAGTCTTAAACGTTCCCAGTGTGTCCGCCTCCACCACCTTGCCCGGCAACACATTCCAGGCCCCCACGACCCTCTGTGTGAAATATGTCCTTCTGATATCTGTGTTAAACCTCCCCCCCTTCACCTTGAACCTATGACCCCTCGTGAACGTCACCACCGACCCGGGGAAAAGCTTCCCACCGTTCACCCTATCTATGCCTTTCATAATTTTATACACCTCTATTAAGTCTCCCCTCATCCTCCGTCTTTCCAAGGAGAACAACCCCAGTTTCCCCAATCTCTCCTCATAACCAAGCCCCTCCATACCAGGCAACATCCTGGTAAACCTCCTCTGTACTCTCTCCAAAGCCTCCACGTCCTTCTGGTAGTGTGGCGACCAGAACTGGACGCAGTATTCCAAATGCGGCCGAACCAACGTTCTATACATCTGCAACATCAGACCCCAACTTTTATACTCTATGCCCCGTCCTATAAAGGCAAGCATGCCATATGCCTTCTTCACCACCTTCTCCACCTGTGACGTCACCTTCAAAGATCTGTGGACTTGCACACCCAGGTCCCTCTGCGTCTCTACACCCTTTATGGTTCTTCCATTTATCGTGTAGCTCCTCCCTACATTATTCTCACCAAAATGCATCACTTCGCATTTATCAGGATTGAACTCCATCTGCCATTTCCTTGCCCAAATTTCCAGCCTATCTATATCCTTCTGTAGCCTCTGACAATGATTTAGCATTCTCTGTTGCTATTGTGTTGTGTAACCTATAGCTAAATTTATAACTCAAGTGGATAGAGCTGTGAAGAAGGCCTATAGTGTGTTAGCTTTTATTAACGGGGTTGGAGTTTAAGAGCCGTGGGGTTATGCTGCAACTGTACAGGATCTTGGTGAGACCACATTTGGTATATTGTGTGCAGTTCTGGTCACCTCACGATAAGAAGGATGTGGAAGCGTTGGAAAGAGTGCAGAGGAGATTTACCAGGATGCTGCCTGGTTTGGAGGGTAGGTCTTATGAGGAAAGGTTGAGGGAGCTAGGGCTGTTCTCTCTGGAGTGGAGGAGGCTGAGGGGAGACTTAATAGAGGTTTATAAAATGATGAAGGGGATAGATAGAGTGAACGTTCAAAGACTATTTCCTCGGGTGGATGGAGATATTACAAGGGGGCATAACTATAGGGTTCATGGTGGGAGTTATAGGAAGGATATCAGAGGTAGTTTCTTTACGCAGAGTGTGGTTGGGGTGCGGAATGGACTGCCTGCAGTGATAGTGGAGTCAGACACTTTAGGAACATTTAAGCGGTTATTGGATAGGCACATGGAGCACACCAGGATGATAGGGAGTGGGATAGCTTGATCTTGGTTTCAGATAAAGCTCGGCACAACATCGTGGGCCAAAGGACCTGTTCTGTGCTGTGCTGTTCTATGTTCTTATATCTGGCTGTTACAGAGAGCGACATCAGGGAACCGTCGATGAACACCTGGATTCAATTTTTCCAGAGGGCACAGTGGACATTCAAGTAGTTGTCAGGAAAAGTTTAAGAAAAAAAACCCATGCAAAAACTAAAGGCTTTACAATTGCTACTTTGCTTAGTTTGGGTATTCTAACTTGCACAACAAAACCATCAAATGCTTAGTTAAGTCATCAACTGAACAGAATGGGGAAATGCAAGTTATTTTTAGAATGTTAATTCATGCTGTTACCATCATGTCAGATGCACATTCAGTGCTGCAGAATTGATTTTTCTTACTATATATTATTTGCACTCAGTTTTCATTTAGTATGCAGATTTAGCATTCTCTGTTGCTATTGTGTTGTGTAACCTATAGCTAAATTTCTCAGAGATATTTTGGGAAGTGATTTGTAGTTTAAAACTATGTAGCTTTTCCTCAGGTTAGATAAGCCTGGATTAGCTTTAAATTTATAAGCATTAATCACATTGATTTATGTGCATGACCTCTTTGCGACATCTTGTTGTGCAAGTACAATTCCAGTTAACAGACTGGCTTGGAACAGACTTAAGGATTGTGCTTTGGAAAATTACACAATTTCTTTGTCCACTTTTTCTTATTCATTTGCAGGATAAGGACAAGGCCAGCATTTACTGCCCATCCCTAACTGCCCTTGAGAAGACAGCAAGGAGCCAGGGTGGCTTGCTAGGCCATTCCAGAAGGGAGTTCAGAATCAACCACACTGCTGTGCTTCTAGCATCTCATATAAAGCTGACTACCTTAAGATAGCAGGTTTCCTACCCTAATAGACATTAGTGAAGCATTTTTTTTTAAAAACAGTAATCCAATAATCTTCATGGTCTCACTCACTGCAGGTACTTTTTATTCTAGATTTTATTAAATTGATTGAACTTACAATTCCAGTTGGCAAGGTAGGGTTTGAATTCATGTTGCCAGATAATTAGGCCAGGCCTCAGGACTAACTAGTTCAGTTAAATAACTACTATGCCACCGTACTCTGGAATGATTAATTTCCCCACTATAATTTTTGCACTTATCAAATCGACCAAGCGTTAATTTAATTTTAGGTTCCCTTATACCACTGGTATTTTGTTCTATTTCTCTACTGTGAATATCATCTGAACTCAGATTACAGCCCAATACTGAGTGAGCACTACACTGACAGTTCTCTTTTTGGGAGATATAGGAAGGATATTTCTGAGATATAGGAAGGATATTTATATATATAAATATATATTTCTCTTATTCTTGTAATAGTTCTCTTTTCGACAAGAGGCTAACTGAGGTCTGGTTCATTATGTCCGTATGGATAGTCAAGCTCTTGGAGCTATTTTAAATAGAATGGGAAAAGCAGATTAACAAGTTATTTAACTCATTGCTGCTTGTGGGATGTTGCTGTCCACAAATTAGCTGACCTGATTCTCTACACAAGAGTAACACACTTTCTGCTACTGATGGGGCCGCGAAGCACTTTGTGGTGTTCCGCGGATGACAAATTTCCTTAATAAATTAAGTTGTTTCTCTTAAAAGAAAAACCTGATTACTCAAAACTTTAAGCTCTAAATTCCCACTTCTGGCATTGCTATATTCAATTTACTGAATCATTTAATTTTGTGGTGCAAACAGAAAACTGTTGGCATTTGATAATAATTGCTAAAACGGATCTATTGTAAAAAGTGAAACTCAGCAGGTCCAGCAGCATTTGCAGAGAGAAAAACAGAGTTAATGTTAAGATGATTCTTCTTTGGAACGGAGTTCTGAAGAAGAATCATACTGAACTCAAAATGTTAACTCTGTTTTTTTCTCCACAGCTGCTGCCAGACCTGCTGACCTTTTCTAGAATTTTCTCGGTTTACTTCAGATCTCCAGCATCCACAGTATTTTGCCTTTGTTGTAAAAGGTGCAGCTTTCTGTACTAAACAACCCTAAAGATTATGATATTGCTGAAGACAGAGTCTTGCTGCAACAGACTGTCGCTGAGGCTTTTCGGCACATGTTTCTCTTTTCAGTAATAAACACAACAAGGTTAGATCAAAATACCAACGGTTCTCATTTTAATTCCAGAATACTCAGAAAAAGGTAGACACCACGCTATCCAGATTGCTGCTGGAAGGCTCATCTTTCCTGTGACAGAATATCCGCCCATCCTCACAAGGCACATTATGTCAGAGGATAGAGCCAGGGCAGTTTTTTTTTATTTGTTCAAGGGATGTGGGCATTGCTAGGCAAGGCCAGCATTTGTTACCCATTCCCAATTGCCCTTGAACTGAATGATCCTAGAGGGAAATGGGGTTTTATGACAATTGACAATGGTTTCATGGTTATCATTAGACTTTTAATTCCAAATTTTTATTAAATTCAAATTTCAACATCTGCTGTGGTGGGATTCAAACCCGGGTCCCCAGAACGTTACCTTGGGTCTCTGGATTCCTAGTCCAGTGACAGTACCACTGCACCATTCTCTCCCCTACTTCCTAAACTGTGAGATCTCCCTCCTCGTGCTGGAAGGGGACCTCCCATAATTAGTGGAGATACACAAAGACATATGAGTCCCACTGGCAAATTGCCAAGCTAAGCAGTCTGGGATCCTGAAGAATTTACTGTTTTAATAAAATACTGCAAATCGGTTTTCTTGTTCAAAGTCATCACTGGTATTCATGAGGATGATTAATAAAGCCTGCTCATGCAATGATGCACTCACTCTATCAGAAAGGCCAGGGCACCCATCTCCATGTAGGCTGGTACCAGAGCTGCAAATGTCCGACCATTGAGAATAAGCTGCCTTCTGATCAACCCTGTGACTCATGGCAGGGGCTGTGCTGGAGGACTACTGAGTCTGATTCTACTGTAAACTCAGATTATAACTCAATAAATTTCAAAGGCCTAATTCATTTTGCACTTTCTTTTTTAGCAGGATTTAATGGCAAGTTGAAATAGATGCAATTTTTTTTTTTAATGCAAGATGTATTTGCTCATCACTGATGTTTAAAACAGTTGATCAAATGTCCAGCAGTTAGATATCAGATTTCAATAGGAAAGAATGAATGGGTCTGACATTAACCAATATAGATGAGAAACAGGTGTCTGAAACACTGGTTGTAAAGGACAATTCAAGTATGACTATGTCAGGCTGTTGCTCAACGAGTCTGTATGGCAACTTGGCCAATTTTAACATAAGCCCCCATACGTCAGTAAGGACTCTGCAGGGTCAATAGGGTGCAGCTTGTGTTGCTGTTTCCAGTGCCTAGGTTGATGCTGAGTGTTTTGCCCAGTTTTATGACGTTTCTGTAGCGATTTGTTACAATTGAGTGGCTTGCTAGGCCATTTTTGAGGGCAGTTAAGAGTCGACCATGTAGGCCAGGCCAGGTAAGGGTGGCAGATTACCTTACTGATTGAATCAGATGGGTTTTTACGACAATCTGGCCTAACTATATTCCTAAATTTTGTTTGTAATCATATCTTGAATTATTTAAATATAAATGACAGTAGTGCTACACCAGCCTGACAAATATTCATTGGGATTTTCATTGAGGAAATGAAAACTTTTATAAAGAAATCCTGGGTTAGTCAGCTTGTGACGCCATGGGTTATGATGCCATGGCCTTTGATCTCTAGATTCAAATTTCACTAGATAGACTGCTGACTATTAAGGTTCCCATGAAATTAGTTTGGACACTAAGAAATTTATTCAAATTCACAGTGGTGGTCACCCCAATTTGTTTGTGGTGCTCTTCTGAGGTGGGAATGGAGGTACACAATAGGAGTATGTGGTGCTGTTACTGGGTGTCTGAAAATAGGAATTATAACCCCACAGAGGGCACAAACAATCAAAGACTTCACAGAGAGGAAGGATGTCCTTGCTATAGAGGGAATGCAATGAATGTTTACCAGGTTATTCCTAGAATGGCAGGTCTGTCAAACGAGGAGAGACTAAATCGGGTTAGGATTGTATTAACTGAAGTTTAGAAGATTGAGAGGGGATCTCATTAGAAACTTATAAAATTCTAACAGGATTAGACAGGGTAGATTCAGAAAGATGGTGGAGAGTCCAGAGCTAGGGATCATAGTTTGAGGATAAGACGAAACCTTTTAGGACCGAGGTGAGGAGAAATTTCTTCACCCAGTGAATCTATGGGATTTACTACCGCAGCAAGTCGCTGAGGCCAAAACATTGTGTGATTTCAAGAAGAAATTAGATATAGTTCTTGGGGCTAAGGGGACCAAGGGACATTTGGGGGGGTGGGGTGGTTGGAAGGAAGAATCAGGATATTGATTTTGGTGATCAACCATGGTCAAAATGAATGGCGGAGCAGGCTCGAAGGGCCGAATGGCCTACATAGCCTACACCTGCTTGTATTTTCTATGCTTCTATAATATTAAAATTACTAGCTACCTTCATGAAAAATTCATAAAGGAGCTAAACAGTAGAGGTTATTAGTGATAGAAATTTACATGCCACTTTCTTTGTTGCTGACACATGAACAATCTTCTCTCTGCTATACCACGAGAGATCAGGCTTCAGGCTTCTCCATGAGATTAGCAAGGTTTGTATTTATACAACTTTACCATAATCAGAAATTGACACACTATAAATGACAAAATGTTGGCAGGCGCAATGGTGGGAAATTTATGGTGAAACCAAAACGGTATCATCTGTGCTCGAGGCATTTTATTCTTTCTTGCAAGTGTAAAAGGCACAAACAACATCAAAGCCAAAATTACCTGCAAAATGCAGCCCTTTGCAACTGCGTGGATTTAGATTTAATTCATATGCCATGCCATCTGTGAGTCATTTAATCTTACATTTTTATCAATTATGTTCAGCGCTCTGAACAATATACAGTACCAGTGCAAGCAGATGCTATTTAACAAGACAGCCCATTAGTTCCCGGCAGGACACAGCATGGACAGATGCATCCAACCTGCAGCCCCTTAGGTAAAATACAGCTCCTAAGCCTTGGTAAGCCAGCACTCTAAAATCCTGGCTATTCAATCATATGTACTGATTTACCCTGTTTGAACTTTGCAGTTTGATGATCTGTTACTTCAGGTTCACAAAAGCAGTTTTAATGACTGCTGCTTCAGGTCATCATCTCTTTGCCCCTCATTATTAACAGATCTATCTTATTCTGGTCCAGAGACTCATCAGGCAGCCTGATATTATGGAGGTACCTGGAAGTTACGGGATAACCGGGTAGTTCTTGGGTGCTCATCATTTGCTCACAGCGCCCCAGTCAAATGTTAATAGGAACATTGGAGCAGGAGTAAGCTATTCGGCCCCTCAGCCCTGTTTGGCCATTCGACTACATCATAGCTGATCTTCCACCTCAATGCCATTTTCCAGCAAATCCCTGCATCCCTTGATGTTACTGACATATGGAAATCTATCGACCTTTCCTTTGAGTATACTCACTCAGCTTCCACAGTCCTCTGGGGTAGAGAATTCCAAAGATTCATCATTCTCTGACTGAAGAAATTCCTCCTCACCTTGGTGCTAAATAGCCTACCTCTTTTCTGAGACTGTGCCCCCCTGACTCTAGACTCCTAAACCAGGAGAAACATCGTTCCTGCATCCACCTGGTTGAATTTTCTTAAGAATTTTGTAGATTTCAATGCGATCAGCTCTCATCTTTCTAAACTCTGGAGAGTACATGTCCACTCTCCTTAATCTTTCCTGATTGAATGATCCCACCATCCCAGGGATTAGTCTGGTGAACCTTTGTTGTACTCCCTCTCTGGCCAGTAGATCATTCCTTATGTAAGACCATCAAACTACATACAATACTCCAGGTGTGGTCCCGCCAAGGCTCTATACAACTGCAAGATGTCCTTACTCATACACTCAAATCCACTTGCAATAAAGGCTTACGTGTCATATACTTAATTGCTTGTTGCACCTGCAAGTTAGCTTTCAGTGACTTATGAACAAGCACACCAATGTTCCTTTGGACATCAACATTTCCTAATCCCTCCCCAGTTAAGAAATACTCTGCATTTCTCTGCTTCCTACCAAAGTGGATAACTTCACATTTGTCCATATTATTTGCCCTCTGCCATGTTCTTGCCCACTCACTTAATCTGTCCAAATAAGACTTCTAACATAGATTTGGTCTTCTACTACTCCTAGCTAGTTTCTGGAAGGCCACTCAGAATGAAAATCTATTGTTAAACATGGTCCCTTGTGCCTTTGTGGTACACAACAATCAGGCAAAAAGCTTGGGGAACACCTTTGTTGTAGGCTAAAGTTGTCAATAGTGGCATGGAATGCATCACATTTGATCACCTATTATAAGAGATACAGGTGTTCATGCAGTAAGTATTTACAAAAATGTTGCATCTTTAATAAAACTGGGTCCATTGGAGCAGGGTCCATTATGTTCAACTGTCATAGCATCTGACATTTCAAATAGGATGCTTAGAATTCAGACCATAGTAATGCTGTACAGGACTGGAAAAGATGACTAGAATTCATATGGCGTTCCTAGTCATGGTAAATATATTACTGAATTTTTTGCACTAAGATAGACCAGGGAACAGCCAATTTCATAGCAAAAAATGTCAAGAAAACATATCTAATGGCTACTTAAGGGGATACTGACTGGCCATGGTAGAGATTTGTAGTTAATTGAGACTGTATCTTCATTTTATTTGGGAGGGGTCGGGGTGGGGAGGACAGTTTTAATAAAGGATGAGACAGGATTTGACCAAAGTGGGCTGGAAGCAGCTACTTGTCGGAAAATCCACATTAGAATGGTAGGAATCATTGAAAAAGGAAATAGAAAGGGTACAAAGCCAGCATGTTCCTGTAAAGGTAAAGGGTGGGACCAAAACATCCAGAGAACCCTGGATATCAAGGCAAACACAGGATCGGATAAGGGAAACAACGGAAGGTTATAGCAAACACAGGGTGCTAAAAACAATGGATGCCCTAGAGTCTAGAAAGTGCAGCGGTTGCTTAGAAAAGGAATTAGGAGAGCGAAGAAGGGCATAATAAAGAAAAATCCCAAGGCGTTTTATGATATGTTAAGGGCAAGAGGGCAACTAGGGAGAGCAGGCCCCTTTAGGAACCAAAGTGGTTACCTGTGTGTGGAGCCAAAAGACGTAGATGAGGTATTAATAAGTATTTTGTATCTGTGCTCACTGTGGAGGACAATGTACATATAGAAAGGAGGGAGGGGGGCTGTGATATGATTAAACAGATTAGCATCAAGAGGATGGTGGTGTTATCAGCATTAGAAGTGGATAAATCTCCAGACCCAGATGAGATGTATCCTAGGTTGCTGTGTGAGGTAAAAGAGGAGATTGCAGGGACTCTTAGGTTAACTTTCAAATCCTCTCTGGCCGCAGGTGAGGTCAGTAAGAAGTTTAACAACACCAGGTTAAAGTCCAACAGGTTTATTTGGTAGCAAAAGCCACTACTGTTCCGAAAGCTAGTGGCTTTTGCTACCAAGTAAACCTGTTGGACTTTAACCTGGTGTTGTTAGACTTCTTACTGACCTCACCTGCGGCCAGAGAGGATTTGAAAGTTAACTAAGAGTCCCTGCAGTCCCCTCTTTTACCTCACACAGCAACCTAGGATACATCTCATCTGGGTCTGGAGATTTATCCACTTCTAATGCTGATAACACCGCCATCCTCTTGATGCTAATCTGTTTAATCATATCACAGCCCTCCTCCCTCCTTTCTATAAATATCACAGCCCCCCTCCCTCCTTTCTATATGTACATTGTCCTTCTTACCCAGTCCAACGCTGGCATCTCCACATCATGACACAGGTGAGGTACCAGAGGACTGGAGAACAGCTAACATGGTACCATTATTCAAGAAGGGAAGTGGGGTAAAAAAGGTAATTATAGGCCAGTGAGTCCAACATCAGTGATAGGGAAATTATTGGAAACATTTCTGAGGGACAGAATTAATTTCCACTTGGAGAGGCAAGAATCGTCAACATGGCTTTGTCAAGGGGAGATCATGTATAACAAATTTGATTGAATTTTTGAGGAAGTTAGTGGGTATGTAGATAAGGGCAGTGCAGTTGACGTAGTCTACTTTGACTCTAGTAAGGCTTTTGAGAAGATCCTGCATGGGAGACTGATCAAGAAGAGTCCAGGAGATTCAGGCAATTTAGCAAATTGGATCCAAAATTGGCTTAGTGGCAGGATTGTGGTGTACAAAATATGAAGGACATAAAGAGGATAAATAGGAAAAAACTTTCCCCCTTAATAGAGGGGTCATTAACCAGGCTGCATAGATTTAAGGAAATGGCAGGAGATTCCAAGGGGATTTGAGGAAAATCTCTCTTTCCCAGAGGGTGGTGGGAACCTGGAACTCTCTACTTACAACATTTAAGAAGCATTTAGATGAGTACTTGAAACACTATAGCATACAAAGCCAAGGTCTAAGTGCTGGAAAATGGGTTTAGAACAGATAGGTGCTTGACTGCCAGCACAGACACAAGAGCCTGAAGGGCCTTTTGCTGCGGTCTGTGTCTCTATAACTTTCCTCAATTCTAACTGACCAAGTTTAGAACTGGAAGCATCTTCACTGCATAGCATGCCACACATAAAGCAAATATTTCTAGCAGCTTTGAAGATATATTGAGGGGTAGCTGAAAGATGCCAACATTTGGAGTTCTCAAAATAGGAATTTGATAGTTTCCTAAAAGCGTGTGACCAAGATTCTAATCCAGTAGAGATTAAACATTTTAATTTGGTACAATGCCAATTATATTGCCAGACATTAAAATCACAAGTACATTTACAACACCACACAGAACAAAGCAATTGCAGTCAATAGTTTCTTCATATGCAAGTGCATATTCAATCCTTTTAAAAAAAAACTCACACTTGAGCTTTAAAATGACTACCAGATCATAGCTTTATTTATTCATTGTGGATAGCTAGTGTATGCTTATAGAACATACAACAGTACAGCACAGAACAGGCCCTTCGGCCCACGATGTTGTGCCGAGCTTTATCTGAAACCAAGATCAAGCTATCCCACTCCCTATCATCCTGGTGTGCTCCATGTGCCTATCCAATAACCGCTTAAATGTTCCTAAAGTGTCTGACTCCACTATCACTGCAGGCAGTCCATTCCACACCCCAACCACACTCTGCGTAAAGAACCTACCTCTGATATCCTTCCTATATCTCCCACCATGAACCCTATAGTTATGCCCCCTTGTAATAGCTCCATCCACCCGAGGAAATAGTCTTTGAACGTTCACTCTATCTATCCCCTTCATCATTTTATAAACCTCTATTAAGTCTCCCCTCAGCCTCCTCCGCTCCAGAGAGAACAGCCCTAGCTCCCTCAACCTTTCCTCATAAGACCTACCCTCCAAACCAGGCAGCATCCTGGTAAATCTCCTCTGCACTCTTTCCAGCACTTCCACATCCTTCTTATAGTGAGGTGACCAGAACTGCACACAATATTCCAAATGTGGTTTCACCAAGGTCCTGTACAGTTGCAGCATAACCCCACGGCTCTTAAACTCCAACCCCGTTAATAAAAGCTAACACACTATAGGCCTTCTTCACAGCTCTATCCACTTGAGTGGCAACCTTTAGAGATCTGTGGATATGGACCCCAAGATCTCTCTGTTCCTCCACAGTCTTCAGAACCCTACCTTTGACCCTGTAATCCACATTTAAATTAGTCCTACCAAAATGAATCACCTCACATTTATCAGGGTTAAACTCCATTTGCCATTTTTCAGCCCAGCTTTGCATCCTATCTATGTCTCTTTGCAGCCTACAACAGCCCTCCACCTCATCCACTACTCCACCAATCTTGGTGTCATCAGCAAATTTACTGATCCACCCTTCAGTTCCCTCCTCTAAGTCATTAATAAAAATCACAAAGAGCAGAGGACCAAGCACTGATCCCTGTGGCACTCCGTTAGCAACCTGCCTCCAGTCCGAAAATTTTCCATCCACCACCACCCTCTGTCTTCGGTCAGACAGCCAGTTACCTATCCAATCGGCCAACTTTCCCTCTATCCCACACCTCCTTGCTTTCATCATAAGCCGACCATGGGGGACCTTATCAAACGCCTAACTAAAATCCATGTACATGACATCAACTGCCCTACCTTCATCAACACACTTAGTTACCTCCTCAAAAAATTCTATCAAATTTGTGAGGCATGACTTGCCCTTCACGAATCCGTGCTGACTATCCCGGATTAATCCGCATCTTTCTAAATGTGACTATCCCAGATTAATCCGCATCTTTCTAAATGAAAGATTAAAATAGGAAGTTGATGTAACTACAAGTTATGCATTTCATTATATTCCTTAAAAAAGTATGTCCTTTAAGTCTCTCTTCAGTTCACCAAGATTCCTCCATATCCAAGTCTTTGTAAACATAACAAGAAATAGGAGGAGAGAGACATTTGGCTCCTCAAATTCACTCTGCCGGTCAATAATATCATGGCTTGACCTGATGCGGCCTCAACACTACTTTTCTGTCCCCCATAATGCTCGACTCCCTTGCCAATCAAGAATCTATCTAATTCAGCCTTGAATATATCCAAAGACACCCTCCACTGCGCTCTCTGGAAGAGAATTTCAAATGTGAACAAGCCTCAAAAGAAATTCCTTCTCATCTCCATCTTAAATGGGAGATTCCTTATTTTGAAATTGTGCTCCCTAGTTCTAGATTCCCCCTTAAGGAGAAATATCCTCTCAGCATCTATCATCAAGATGGCTCTGAATCACGAGTGTGTCAATAAGATCACTTAAACTCCAATGAGTTTAGATCCAACCTGCTCAACCTTTCCTCATAAGACAACCTCTTCACCCCAGGAATCAGCTTTGTGAATCTCCTCTGAACTGCCTCCAATACAAGCATGTTCTTCCTTAAGTAAGGTGACCAAAACTGCCCACAGTACTCTAGGTTTTGCTTCACCAATGCCCTGTACCGTTGTGGCAAGACTTCCCTGCTTTTAAACTTCATCTCACTTGCAATGAAGACTAACAGTCCAACAAAAATTAGTCCCTATTTGTTTTATATAATGTATATACATATTGAAGATTGTGGTTTCAATAAATATGTCTTAATTTCTCAAACACTCTTTTTTTAGACAGGAATAGAAAAAAAAATAAATGTTAGAATTCCATAACAAAGACAAAGCCTGTCAGATTAATTTATCACTATGTTCAAATCTGTCTCACAGAGATTTGACGATAGCCTCCTCTGACTGTTGGCTTAACTGTTGGCTTATGAAAATAATCACTGGTGAATTAAAGTTCACCTCAGAATATCTACTCAAGTGACCCAATACTAAAAGAATAATGGTTACTGAAATAGCACCTTTTCAGCATAGCTGTCATAGAAACATAGAAACCCTACAGTGCAGAAGGAGGCCATTCGGCCCATCGAGTCTGCACCGACCACAATCCCACCCAGGCCCCACCCCCACATATTTTACCCGCTAATCCCTCTAATTTACGCATCCCAGGATTCTAAGGGACAATTTTTAACCTGGCCAATCAACCTAACCCGCACATCTTTGGACTGTGGGAGGAAACCGGAGCACCCGGAGGAAACCCACGCAGACACGAGGAGAATGTGCAAACTCCACACAGACAGTGACCCGAACCGGGAATCGAACCCGGGACCCTGGAGCTGTGAAGCAGCAGTGCTAACCACTGTGCTACCTCAATCGTTCACCTCAATCCTTTAAAAACTACATCAGATAAAACTGAAATTATAGATTAAATCATTCATCATGTAAGAAGCTTTGCAAGAAGCCTTGCAGTTTTCAGATTGGGTATTACAATCATGAACAACACAGAGATGCCACATAAATGTACATGTATAAAAGCATAATATATTTCTAGAATTCAGAGGTTAAACAAACCATTTTGTACATAAAGATTATCTTCCTATTAATATTTTCAAATGCTTTTAAAACCTGCAATAGTAAAGACACCACATTAATCTACATATAGTACCTGCTAATGCCCACTCGCCAGAGCTGTGAGAATGCCCACTGTAATACAGGATGTAGGTATCATGTCTGGGTCCATCGGAAGTACGCAAGTCAAGAAATGCCTTTACTTTTGATTGAAGAGTGTCAAAAGAAAAGCCGCTGGTGGAGTAGTCACAGCCGTAAGTCTCTATCATGTGATATGCAAAAAAACGTTGGACAGAACTTAACATGGCTGTAGCCCTTAGATTCAATTCTTGTACATGCTCAGGAGGGAGCAGTGTTGGTTGACCATCAGGACTACAAGAAAACAGATAAAAGATATTTTAAAATTAACTCTAAAATATAGCAATAAATATTTAACTGGCTGTTCCAATGTGCTTGTTACTACTTCAGAAACTTGATTAAAAAGTCAGTTTTTTTCTCAATTCATTTATGACATGCCACAGCTGACACTTTATATAATACGACAATCTGCTATATGTGGTTATATATCATGCTCCTGGCATATCCACTGAGCAACTTTGCTGGCCCAGACAAATTTGCAGGATGAAAGAAGGTCACACAATCTAAGGGATTTCTGTACGGCAACGTGCCTGTAGCCAGAAGACCAGTAGGATGCCCAAAGCACCACCTCAAGGATGTTTGCATGCATGACGTGAAGGCTCTAAACACTGACTTTCATACCTGGGCGACACCAGTCGATGGTAGAGGAAAATAGCAATATCATCTGTGGGCCGGCTTGCGTCACCATGTCAATCAGTGGTTAACGCTTAGCAACAGGCATCAACACTGCAAACAACTTACAATGACACCTGAAAACCACTTCATTGTGGCATCTGTGGCTGAACATGGATGGAATTCTCTGGCTTCCCAGCATTGTGTCTGTGGGTGGAATGCCTTTGCTCCCGTGGGATTCTCCGATCCTGCTGCTGTCAATGGCATTTCTCACTGATTTCACTCCATGCTGCCAGGAAACCTGTGGGAGGGGATGTGCTGCCAGTGGGACCAGAGAATCCCGTTGGCACGAACGTCTGGAGAATTCTGGCCCTGGTCTCTCACCTCCATTATTTTGCATGGATGGAAGGGTGTTAACGACCACTCAATTCAATTGAACCAACTTAAAGTCTTATTTGTTGTGCCTATTCTCTTGTGTAGTTACTTTATATATTTTTTTCTTTCCATTGTTACTTAAATATAAACATTTGGTTTGGAATGGCAAATTGCAGTAGGTGGCTACCATGTTGGATTCATAGAGGATACCCCCTCTTCCAATGCAGGAGCTGTTTGCTTACAGATCAGACCATATTTCTGAGTTCATGCACCAATTCTGATAATAAATTTTAATTTATAGTGACTGAACCAGAAGGTAAAAAGATTTTCCACTTTTCCAAATATTGATTGGAATCTCCCTAGAGTAAGGGGTGTAGATGGGGAGGAGTTTGTTAGGTGTGTAGAGGGGGGTTTCTTGACACAGTATGTAGATAAGCCTACAAGAGGAGAGGCTGTACTTGATTTGGTATTGGGAAATGAACCTGGTCAGGTATCAGGTCTCTCAGTGGGAGAGCATTTTGGAGATAGTGATCATAATTCTATCTCCTTTACAATAGCATTGGAGAGAGATAGGATCAGACAAGTTAGAAAAGTGTTTAATTGGAGTAAGGGGAATTATGAGGCTATCAGGCAGGAAATTGGGAAGAGGTTTTCTCAGGGAAATGTACGGAAGAAATGTGGCAAATTTTCAGGGAATATTTGTCTGGAGTTCTGCATAGCAACATTCCAATGAGATAGGGAAGTTATGGTAGGTTACAGGAACCGTGGTGTTTAAAGGCTGTAATGAATCTAGTCAAGAAGAAAAGAAAAGCTTACAAAAGGTTCAGGGCGCTAGGTAATGTTAGAGATCTTGAAGAGTATACGGCTAATAGGAAGGATCTTAAGAAGGAAATTAGGAGAGCCAGAAGGGGTCATGAGAAGGCCTTGGCAGGCAGGATTAAGGAAAACCCCAAGGCGTTCTACAAGTATGTGAAGAGCAAGAAGATAAGGCGTGAAAGAATAGGACCTATCAAGTGTGACGGTGGGAAAGTTTGTATGGAACCGGAAGAAATAGCAGAGGTACTTAATGAATACTTTACTTCAGTATTCACTATGGAAAAGGATCTTGGTGGTTGTAGTGCAGACTTGCAGCGGAATGAAAAGCTTGAGCATGTAGATATTAAGAAAGAGGATGTGTTGGAGCTTTTGAAAAGCATCAAGTTAGCTAAGTCGCCGGGACCGGATGAGATGTACCCCAGGCTACTGTCGGAGGCTAGGGAGGAGATTGCTGAGCCTCTGGCGATGATCTTTGCATCATCAATGGAGACGGGAGAGGTTCTGGAGGATTGCGGATGTTGTTCCTTTATTCAAGAAAGGGAGTAGAGATAGCCCTGGAAATTATAGACCAGTGAGTCTAACCTCAGTGGTTGGAAAGTTGATGGAGAAGATCCTGAGAGGCAGGATTTATGAACATTTGGAGAAGTATAATATGATTAATAGTCAGCATGGCTTTGTCAAAGGCAGATCATGCCTTACGAGCCTGACTGAATTTTTTGAGGATGTGACTAAACACATTGATGAAGGAAGAGCAGTAGATGTAGAATATATGGACTTCAGCAAGGCATTTGATAAGGTGCCCCATGCTAGGCTTATTGAGAAAGTGAGGGGGTATGGGATCCAAGGGGACATTGCTTTGTAGACCCAGAACTGACTTGCCCACAGAAGGCAAAGAGTGGTTATAGATGGGTCATATTCTGCATGGAGGTCGGTCACCAGTGGAGTGCCCCAGGGATCTGTTCTGGGACTCTTACTCGTTGTGATTTTTATAAATGACCTGGATGAGGAAGTGGAGGGATGGGTTGGTAAGTTTGCCGATGACACAAAGGTTGGAGGCGTTGTGGATAGTGTGGAGGGATGTCAGAAGTTACAGCGAAACATTGATAGCATGCAAGACTGGGCGGAGAAGTGGCAGATGGAGTTCAACCCAGATAAGTGTGAGGTGGTTCATTTTGGCAGTCAAATAAGATGGCGAAATATAATATTAATGGTAGGACTCTTGGCAGGGTGGAAGATCAGAAGGATCTTGGGGTCCGAGTTCATAGGACGCTCAAAGCAGCTGTGCAGGCTGAGGCTGTGGTTAAGAAGGCGTATGGTGTACTGGCCTTCATAAATTGAGGAATTGAGTTTAGGAGTCGTGAGATAATGTTGCAGCTTTATAAGACCCTGGCCAGACCACACTTGGAGTACTGTGCTCAGTTCTGGTTGCCTCATTACAGGAAGGATGTGGAAGCCATAGAAAGGGTGCAGAGGAGATTTACAAGGATGTTGCCTGGGTTGGGGAGCATGCCTTATGAGGATAGGTTGAGTGAGCTCGGCCTTTTCTCCTTGGAGAGACGAAGGATGAGGGGTGACCTGATAGAGGTGTATAAGATGTTGAGAGGTATTGATTGAGTGGATAGTCAGAGGCTTTTTCCCAGGGCTGAAATGGTTGCCACAAGAGGACACAGATTTAAGGTGCTGGGGAGTAGGTACAGAGGAGATGTCAGGGATAAGTTTTTCACTCAGAGCATGGTGGGTGCGTGGAATGGGCTGCCAGCAACGGTGGTGGAGGCGGACTTGATAGGGTCTTTCAAGATGAGTACATGGAACTTAGTAAGATAGAGGGTTATAGGTAAGCCTAGTAATCGCTAAGATAGGGACATGTTTGGCACAACTTTGTGGGCTGAAGGGCCTGTATTGTGCAGTAGTTTTTCTATGTTTCTACAGAGCAATACTTCTTAGGGTCAGGAGAAAGGGGATTTCTGGAGGAAATTGGGAGCTCAAGGGGTTGGCTGTACCTGCAACAGATGCAAGTCTGACAGAGTTAGGTTAGTAGGCAGGAGGGGGTGTCTCTGAAATAAAAACATAAGATGGTGGAAATATTTAACAGGTCAGGCAGCATCTGTGGACAGAAATAGAGTTAACATTTCAGGTTGATGGTTTTTCATCAGTGTATCAAAGATGGGAATAAATATTTGGGTTCAAATGATGTAAGCTGCTTAAGTTTTAAGTCAGTTTATAGAATACAATATGAAGTCCATGTGCAATCACATGGACACTTCTAACTAAGATATTACCTTAATTAGTACCTTATTTCCTGCAGTCACTATGTCTAACCACTTGTTACACCCAACTTTGTATTCCATTTTTGATCAATTTTAGTCAACATTTGAGTAAATGGTCGTGATGATTAAATGCTACATATTATAAACAGACTAACAGTACAGAATGGCAAACATTATGATTACGAGATTATAAAAAACAAATGCATTGGTCAGGTTAGAATATATGCTCGTTGCTACTGTAGTTCTTAATATGGAACAGTACCTGCAGTAATTTGTAGGAATTACAATCGCATATCCGACACATGTTCCTCCTAAACAGTTACCCAATTCATGGAAAAGACCATGAGCTAAGGATTCCAATGGTAAAACAATAAGGAACACACTCATAAAGGATCCATTTGTTGGCTGCAGAAAATAAAAAAGCATGTCATTTTAGACATGAGAACATTTGTAATAATAAGCTAGAAGTTAACCATCCATATCATAAATCACTAGATATTAAACACAAATAAATTACTTTTACTATAATACAGCGCTCGTTCTTTAACTTTTACAACAGGAATTTAGATGTTATTAGCAACGTTAAGATATGTACATCACCCCAGAATTAACTTTACATCACCACAATCCCCAGCCCACCATTAGGAAACAACCTCTGACTCTGGTACACCAGGTGAGAACTTATCCATCCATCATGGCGGAGTGGCACCTGGCCCATTGTATCAATGTTCATACAACTGTGGGGAGGAGGCTGCTAGAACAATGAAGCTGTGGTGGTGAAACTAATGCCAATTAATTACATAAAACCAACAACACTTTTATTAAACCCATCTAATTTGTTTAAAGGGCTTTTCTACAAATAAAAGCAGAAGGAATACATTTAACTTTTAAGTTTATTTATTAATGTCACGAGTAGGCTTACATTAACACTGCAATGAAGTTACTGTGAAAATCCCCTAGTCACCACACTCCAGCGCCTGTTCAGGTACACTGAGGGAGAATTTAGCATGGCCAATGCACCTTAACCAGCATATCGTTCGGACTGTGGGAGGAAATCGGAGCACCTGGAGAAACCCAAGAAGACACGGGAGAATGTGCAGACTCCATACAGACAGTGACTCAAGCTGGATAGTGAACCCGGGTCCCTGGAGCTGTGAGGCAGCAGTGCAAACCACTGTGTCACCCAAAACACATTTGTGTTTAACAGTGATGCTTGCTATAGATTTTACCATCGATATTGCAAATTTTAAAATCCATTCATGGCATAAATTATTTTATGATCTATAAATAAATTTAAAAAGATGAAATAGAAAAATTATGAAGTGCACTGTTATCAAAGCATCATTATACTTCTAATGCAATTTGCATGAACTGTTCGTTTTATTTAAATGTGACATTTGAAACTCCGCAACAGCAATTAATATGTTCAAAAATAGTACTTTCATATTTACATACGGCCATGCAATATTTCAAAAAAATTCAAGCTATGTTTAAAAAAGAAATAATTAAACCAAAATGCTTATCTCAAGTACTTGATGTTCTTAAATTTAGTATCTTGAGTCATCTAAGTAAATTCAGGTTGGGTTTTCCAAATTAACAGCACTTAATTAAAATATCAGGAAGCAATCTTTTTAATTTTAAAAACAATTAATGAAAGCACCTTTGCTGCCACTTAATTCAGTTGTAAAATGTTGCACAATGTTTCAGCATCCATTTGAACAGAACAACAATCTTAAATAATTGGTCAGGGCCAAAAGGGTATTTTTAAAGAACTTTGTCAACCAAGGTCAGTGAATAAAAATTACACATTAAAGCACATCAATCAAATTAAATTAATGAAAATGTATTAAAACACATCACAAAAGATGTATATGTGTATTTTTAAAAATAGAACTAAGGGCAGCAGCTTGGAGGTGACAAAACTTCACAGACAACATTCTTATTCAAATAGTTCCCAGTGGAACGTTGTGCACCCTACTGTTATTTATACCCACTTTCCTGGAATGCTTTTTATCACGATCATGAGATAGAAACTGTATCTGAATTGCCAGCCATATGGCTTGCAAGCTCTCAATGTAAGCTAATCCACCGGCCTCTCAAAGTCAGTGATCAATCATACAATGTTTGTAAATTGAAAAGGTCTTTACACATATGAGCAGAGGACAGTGAAATTCAGAAGGATGAGAGAAAAAACAGCTGGATTGGCGAATGATGGGCCAAGAAAGGGCACCAGGTAACATGCTGAGACCAGGGAAAGCTGATGTAGGTATTGAACCTCAGATCACAGGATGTGGGCATTAACTTGGCACTTGTAACTCGAATGACAACTGAGTTTTTATTCTGGTAGTTGTCACACTTATCACCATTCATCGATTATCTTAATAGTATCCCCATTTATTTTACTCTTCTGATGCCCTGTAGTCTCTCTCAATATCACTATCTGGCTTCTGCCCACTAGGGCGGCACGGTACGGTGGCAAAATGGTTAGCACTGCTGCCTCACAGCGCCAGGGACCCGGGTTCGATTCCCGATTTGGGTCACTGTCTGTGTGGAATTTGCACGTTCTCCCCGTGTCTGCATGGGTTTCCTCCGGGTGCTCTGGTTTCCTCCCACATTCTGAAAGACGTGCTGGTTAGGTGCATTGACCCGAACAGGCGCCGGAGTGTGGCGACTAGGGGAATTTCACAGTAACTTCATTGCAGTGTTAATGTAAGCCTTACTTGTGACCAATAAATAAACTTTATACTTTTCTAAAATTTGAACAAGAATGATGTGAGTCAACACACAGTTTGCTTCCTGGCCTCACTGGATATCTCACTTTAAAAAGTTTATGAAGTTCAATGAAAACTAATTCATAAACTTAAAATAAGTCGACATTGCTGAATAAGAGGGACACGCTGTTGAAGTGTTAGCAATCTGCACTCTATAAAGACTATAAGAAATAGGAACAGGAGTAGGCCATTCAAATTTGCTCCGCCATTCAATAGGATCATGGCTGATCCAACATTCCTCATGTCCACTTTCCTGCCCTTTCTCCGTAACTCTCAATTCCCTGACTGCTAGTGTGCTAGTTTTCCATGTTTCATGCACAAGAACTCCAAAGTCCCTTTGTGTTGCAGTTTTACTCCATTTAAATACTCCATATGTTCCCACATTATTCTCCATTTGCCAACTTTATGCCCACTCACTTAACCTAACATCATCTCTTTGTAAACTACTTGTGTCCCTCTCGCAACTTGCCTTTCCACCTTTTTTTTGTGTTGTCTGCAAATTTGGCTACACTACATTCGCTTCCTTCCTCCAAGGCATTGATATATATTGTAAATAGTTGCAGCCCCAGCACTGATCCCTGTGGAACCCCACTAGTTACAGGTCGCCAACCTGAAAAAGATCCCTTTATCCCCACTCACTGTTTCCTGCCCAATAGCCATCCATCTAATCATGCCAATATCTCTATCCATGCCAATATGCTACCTCTTATCTTATGACTTAACCTTTTGTGAGATCCTTGTCGAACGCTTTCTGCAAGTCCAAATACAACACATCTACTGGTTTCCCTCTATCCACCCCTTGTCTTGTGCAGCATAAATTGTTGTTCCCGTTGAAATTTGGTATTCTGTCTGTACTGATTAGCGCAAGACAAAACGTTTTGACAGTGTGTCTCTTTTTTTCAAGCAATATTCAAGTTCGGTACTACCAGGTGACTATCTGAATACAAAATGATGTAATTGGCTGCAAGAGCAACTATCAACATGTTTAAACTTCCAGTTTTTAAAAAGAAGCTTATGCACCAATGCATTTTCAGTATACTTTTAAAATAAGAAGATCAATGGGGATAATGAAAATTCAAGCATACTTATTGCTAGAATAATAACTCTCAAACAAAATAAAACACTACATAATAATCAAAGCACACTATCCTCTGCCCTTTTTTTAAGGATAACTGTATCAGACCCCATAACTTTTCTTTTAAAGTAACTACAACTGGTCTGTTACCTGCCTCTATACATACATGTACAAGTTCACATAAGGATACGTCAATGGCTCACAGCATGGAACATGCGTGAAGTGTACACAATAAACTGCTGTAAATCTAAGTGGTAAATCATTGTTTATGGACATTAATGACAATTTCAAATATCATATATCACATACCTGCCAGGAGACTGCACCCAGAACTGCTGTGGATAAAAGGCTGAAAAAAACCAATCGCTCAGAAATCAAGCAAAAATGACGCATTCCTTTTGATGCCATAACACAGTCCAGACTCTTATTATCTATCCTATGAGTATAGTAGATTTTTTGACAGTCACTGAGCTTAGTATGAAAACCCCAGAAAGTTATGAGAAAAATTACATGGCAGATCAACCAGAAGATCCCAAAGATGGAAAATCCCGGTATCAGAAAATACCAATGCTTTAAGTCATTTAGTTTTAATGCAGCAAGAATGAAGAATATTAGCTCAATAGATGCTACAGGAAATATGGAAAGTCGTCTACATAGTGTCCGGCCATAGAGATAAGGCTTCCACCGTTCAGTAACAGATAGGCCACTGAAGTAAAGATCCAGTAGTGGGTCACAAATCAGACGGCTGAAATAACAAGCCAAGGCAAAGGGGTTAGTGCTAATCTTCAAAGAAGGAAAAAACAATATGGATGTAATCACTGTAAAGGCTATCAAGTTCGGAACTGCCAGGAAAGACTTCATCCGCAGATCAACAATCAACATTGACAAAGCAAAGACAAGTAAGACAACGCTCAAGCAGTTGGGCATCAACATGGCAGTGCTGGCTATGGCAAATCCAACCAGCTCCAGAAATTCTGCAGACGTTAATAGAGCAGGTTGGTGCCGGACACATCCACACATTCGCTCCACAACTGACCACAAAGTTCTAACCAGAATGCTGGTCAGTAGTAAATATTTGGTGGCTTCTTCTTTCGCATCAGTTTTCAACTTGGAATTATCTATAAAACAGAGAAGGCCAAGCAAAAATCCAAACCAGAGGTGCGACAGGCTCAAACTTGCTGTTTCCATGGAGAAGTAATAGTACAATATGCTAGCAATACCTAGCACAAAAAGTCCCAGGATGAATATCACAAGCAATAATATATTTTCCGTTTTCTCCCATCGGACGTATAGGCCCATACAAATTGCCACCAGTAAGCTTATATTTGCCAGGTAGCCAAGGTATCGGATTGAGGAATGCATATTTGCTTCTCTGTTGAGTTCCTCCAGTTTAGTCATTACTGCATAAAGACAGTGGCTCACACAATAACGCAGTGATTTACACATGTAATAGGATTGAAAACGTTCTGTCAGAACTCCGGGTGATTCTGCACGGTGCAGATGCCGATGGTCTCCTAACGTGCCATTTGTCACTGAAGAACCAGACTCGCACAAGTGGGAAGTCCTACAAAGAACAATAACATCAGTGAAAGATAATACATACAGGATAATCGATAAGCAGAGCAGATTGCATTGCTGTAACAAAATTGCACCATAAACATGTAATGACATAAACTCTTTAATGACAAGTGAGCTCCAGGATTTATTTACCCTGTGCGCTCACTCTCAAGTGTGCGTCATTAAAATACTGGTTACTGACTGATCCCCAGGAGCAAATACTCTCACTTTGGTGTGATGACATAGTTGTTGGGCATTCTGTAGCGCATTTTATGGGGGCTCATATAATTCACAAGGCATAATCTTGAGAGATACAGCTTTATCACATGATAGGATATATAGGACAGCAGCGCCCTTCTTCCTACTTGCTCCCAATGCACATCTTAGCTTGAATCACTTTGTAGATAAGAATGCCAGTGTTACAAACTTACTAAATTGGAGTCAATGATACTGCATTATGATGCTTTTAAAAACCCAGCAAGATTAATAAATGTTTGAAATTTCTTGACAAGGATAATTAACAAATGACAGTCACACCAGACTCAAGTGAACTACTGGGGAAGAGTTCATAGCTTATATGCTAATCTAAATACCAACTATCAAAATGTAGTTGGGAAAAAGATTTTCCAGTTTAATAAAGCAATGATATTGGAATATTGTTGATTACAAACTGATATGAATATCTAATGAAAAGAACAATTACAATTAAGAACTGTCTACAAATTTGGCTTCAATTTCAATAACTATATTAACTTCAGCAACTTTTAACAGTAGCACAAAAGACAGTATTTAATATTAGTAGATTCTAATGAATGTCCATCGCCTTGAACAAATATGATTTTTTTTTGCAGATTATTCAGTATCTACATTTTGAAATGCACCCGTCATGCATGAGATGTCACACTGTATTTCATATTTTTGTAAAGGTACAGTGTCTCAAAAGTGGCAACCTCAGCACCGAGGCTATGCTAGATTTCTGGTCGGGCCAAACCAAGGGTGTATGGAATAGATGGCATGCAAGCATAGAAGCAGATAACTAGTTCAGGCCACACCATGCCAGTGCAACAGCTGGACAAATTGTCCAGGTAACATTTTTATTGTACTCAATTAGAATTAATGCATGGCGCACTCTAAAAATGTCCGGTTTTTGGACAACTGGATTTGATGCACTGTACCTGTATTACACTTAAACATTCTTTTAAAGAGAATCAATCATTTCCAATCTACAGAGAACTTTTCCGATAACAGAATTTGGCTTCAGGAACTCCACCTAAAAAGAGAAAGAAAAAAGCCAGTGATTTTCGATTTGAAACTATCCCTCTAGCTAGTTAGGGAATAAGAGAAGTTCAAAATTTAAATCATTAATAAAGGATTTAGAGATAATTGAATTCCTACAGTACAGAAGGAGGTCATTCAGCCCATCGGGTCTGCACCAACTCAGCATCTACTTGAGGCCCTATCACCGTAACCCAAAGTATTTACCCCACTAATCCCCATAACCTACACATTTTGGGATACTAAGGGACAATATAGCATGGCCAATCCACCTAACCTGCACATCTTTGGACTGGAGGAAACCGGAGCAGCCGGAGGAAACCCATGCAGACATGGGAAGAACTTGCAACTCTGCACAATCACCCAAGGCCAGAATCAAACCCTGGCACTGAGAGTCAGCAGTGTTAACCACTGTGCCACGACAAAGGGGAGATATTGGGAAAAGGGCCTCAGACTGGGTCCCAGTTTAATTTCTCATTCAAAAGATGGCATCTAATTGGTTAATATATTGATAATTCTCTGGTCTAACATGGCCAAAATGTTACGTTAGTTATAGAATCCCTATAGTGCATTCGGCCCATTGAGTCTGCACCAACTCGCTTGACAAAGCATTTTACCCAGGCTCACTCCCCCGCCCTATCCCCATAACCCCACATATTTACCCTGCCAATCCGGCTAACCTACACATCTTGCAACACTAAGGGACAACTTAGCATGGCCAATCCACCTAACCTGCACATCTTTGGACCCAGCTGTTTTCAAAATGATATGGAATCTATCTCAAGTGTATGGAATAATTTAATCTGACTCAATTAGTTGGATAAATATTTCCATTTTCTCTCAGCAAGAGCAAACACCAGCTGTAATCACAACAAATCTTGCTACCCTGGTTCCCTTCCCATAAATAACTGAAAAGTCGCTGTCTAATATTCAGATCAACTCCCTTAAGCAAAGGAAACTTCTGCACCATTCTCCGAGCATGCTGAGTCACACATGTGCCCCGTATCGAAAGCTGTAATGGAAATAGTTAAAGAAAGTATTTTAGGAAGGAAACCTTTGTAATTCGCTGTCAATCTACGGCTCGAGTTATTTGCTTATATAAAAAGAGTACCTAATTGGCTGTGAAGCAGTTTGGAAAGGTCTGAGGACTTGAAAAGCACGATGTAAAATACAAGCCCTTTCCTGAACGTGGTTTCATTCAAACAGCCTACAGAAATACATTGCAATGTAGAATCATGAACATAGTATGTTAAAAATACAAGCCTTTACAGACTGTCATAAACTCAACCAAAAATATTTACATAATATTTACTAAATGGTGTCATCAGTATGTATGATAGAAATTGAAATACCACTGAGCATCAGATGAGAATGAAAAGAGCTCATTAAAAAATAGAAAAATTTAACAGATTGATTAAACACCATGGCCCGATTTTACCATCAAGTTGTGCCCGTTTTCGGGTGCGAAAACTTGGTAAAGTTGGGCGTGAGGCAACTAGTGCGATCCGCGACCGTCTCTGCGGCCGCTCCCCCTTTATCAATGGCTGAAAATGGCGGTGATCGGGACCTCGCCCGAAACGGGCGCAACGGCAACTTAAATGCATTTGAATGCATTTAAATTGAATTAATGAGATGGACGTCCGCCTTTACCAGCACTTCCCCCCTTTACCACTGCGTTCGCCTGTCCAGATTCGGCGCAAAACAGACATGGTCCACAAAGGTCCGATTCGGGCACTTCAGCTTCTGAGGAGGTAACTTCAGAGATTCCAGCGGGGGAAAGAGGGGGTCCGCTGCCACTCTGCATGTGATTGGTGGGGGGCAGGGGGTTGCGATCGGTCTGGGTAGCGGAGGGGTGGGGGGATAAGGGGGTCAGTTATGCTGTGGGGGTGGGGCAATATCTGTGGGGGCCAGGGGGAGCATTTTTCTATTTATTTTTACTGCGCATGCGCAGTTGAAAGCGCCGATCGGAGCTGCAGTGTTTTGGGCGTGATAAGACCTGCCCACAGACTTTTGCAACGCGATTCGGATTTATTGATTTTTTGCAGGCAGAGTGCGTATGGGGGTACCGGAGAACTGGTCTAAAAGTTGGATCTGAAACACTCCCAGGTTCAAGTCCTCCCAGCACTTAGAATCAAAATGGTAAAATCGGGCCCCAAGTGTCTGCTGACCTGGATTTTGCAGTCAGACAGATTGAAGTAAATCCTGAAATACAAACAAACTTTCAAAAATTAACTTCCATTTTAAAATTAATTGAATGGAGGAATTGATGCTCCTAACTTATAAAATTACATTTTTACGGCAGAAAGGTTGTTCAACTATAATTATATCCCAACGTGCCATTGAAAACTCAGTTATAGTCATTCAAGATATAATCTTTTCACTGTTTTTTACAGTGAGAATAGTGTGGAAACAGTTGAAACTGACTACAATCTGCACTTGTAGATTTTATTTACTTCGAGACCCTGGTTACTGATGCCAGTTATAGTGTCACTATTGCTGTTGTGTTTGAAACTGACTCGCACCACAGATCGGGGATTGGGCCTGGGGATTTCTTCATTTGTAAGATTGAGTGTCATACAGTGAAATGTATTTTTCCACTAATTTACCCGAGTATTGGAAATATATTTTTTCCAAAGTTAATGCATTAATTATCTGTGTGCTGAATCCACCGGAGTTTAACAACTCCCTACAGTGCAGAAGGAGGCCCATTGATCCTGCACCGGCAACAATCCCAACCAGGCCCCATCCCTGTAACCTCACATATTTACCCCACTAATCCCCCTAACCTACACATCTTGGGACACTAAGTGGCAATTTGTCATGGCCAATCAACTCAACCTGCTCATCTTTGGACTGTGGGAGGAAACTGGAGCACCCAGAGGAAACCGGAGCACCCGGAGGAAACCCACGCAGACACGGGGAGAACATGCAAACTCCACACAGACGGTGACGCAAACCGGGAATCGAACCCGAGTCCTTGGTGCTGAATTACTAATTTGTGTGCTGATTGGATCTGCGAAGATGGGGACAGTGAGCCCTGTGAAGTGGCAGGATATCTCTGACAGTAATTTCTGGATCTCCACATTTAATTGTGCACGTGCAAATGGCCAGACTTTGCTGTCATTTTCAGAGTAATGACGGTGAACATTGACAATTTTGTTTATAAGACACTGGCGATCAATTCTGCAGTGCACCAAAATTACTGAAAATTCATTTAACATGTGTTTTATTAGCACTCGGGGACAAGGCAAAAAAAGCTGCATATTTTAGACTTAAGGCAGATTACTTAGAAATCCATTGGGAATTCTATGCTTAAAATGCAGTGCAAGTTAAAAACATAAATGAACCAGTTCAAAATCTTGTTGAAACTTCCATGTCGATGTCTATTCTCTCACATCACCCGCATCTCCTTGTACTATTGCAAATACTGAATCTCTTTATAAAAAAAACTTATAATCCCATCTAGTTTACAAATGTATTGAAAAATGTGATGCGCTCCAAGGAGAAACTTTGCACTTAATTATCAGCTTTTATTAATCTTTCCTTTCACTTCAACTTATTTTTTTGAAGCTCAGGTCTTGAGTATTTTTCAGTTCAAAAACTGATGCTGTTCACATTAATAAAAGCAATGATTCCTTTGGTCCGAAACTTTCAAGTTGTGCTTCCTGATTCTGAGGAATGCCTTTGAACATGACCACATCATTGCGAGCTACGAGTGATTTAAATGAGCAATAAATAAACCAGATTAGATCTCATCATGCTGATAGTGGCAGCTTTTCCAAAGTTGGTATCTCCAATGGGACCACACGAACCTTTTTTTTTGGAAAACTGATGCAAAATTTTATCCACCACACACGTGGACAATGTTATTCTTGTTGCCAAAGCCATTTCAAGTTGGTAAATTCTGTGTTAAACTCTGGTGGGTTCAGCATACAGATAACTAATGCATAAATTTTGGAAAAAAGATATTTCCAATACTCAGGTAAATTAGTGGAAAAATACATTTCATTGTATGGCACTCAATCTTACAAATGAAGAAATTCCCAGGCCCAATCCCTGATCTGTGGTGTGAGCCAGTTTCAACCACAACTATAATGGTGACATTGTAACTGGCATCAGTAACCAGGATCTAGAAGTAAATAAAATTTAAAAGTGCAGATTGTAATGAAGCTTACATTGGCCTTACAGGCGTTTGCTTATCTCTCAACTCTAAAAATGTCCTTTTCAAATGAAATAGCCTTGGATATGAATGATCATACGTTTTCTACAACAATACTTTTTTCCATTTTCTTTACCGCCTTTGATTCGTCTTGCTGTTGAGCACTGCTGGAGATCAACTATACACATTTTTCATAGAAACAGAGAAAAAGGGAGCAGGAGTAAACCATTCGGCCCTTTGAGCCTGCTCTGCCATTCATTATGATCATGGATGATTGTCCAAATCAATAGCTTGACCCCGCTTTCCTTCCATATCCTTTGATCACCTCTGCCCCAAGAGCTACATGTAACTCCTTCTTGAAAACATACAATATTTTGGCCTCAACTACTTTCCGTGATAGCGAATTCCACAGGCTTACCACTCTCTGGGTGAAGAAATTTCTCCTCATTTCAACCCTAAACGGATTAGCCCATATCCTTACCCCGGTTCTGAACACTCCCACTATTTTGAACATCCTTCCTGCATCTACTCCATCTAGTTCTGTTAGAATTTTACAGGTTTCTCTGAGATACCACCTCATTCTTCTAAACTCCAGTGAATATAATCCTATCCGACCCAATCACTCCTCATATCAGTCTTGCCATTCCAGGAATCAGTCTGGTAAATCTTCTCTGCACTCCCTCTATAGCAAGAGCATCCTTCCTCGGATAAGGAGACCAAAACTGCACACAATATTCCAGGTGTGGTATAATTGCAGCAAAACATCCAAGCATTGGTGTGATCCTTGTGCTCCATGTGGGAAGCTGGGAACATTTCCAGTGCCCGGGACCAGCACGTACAGGAAGTGTCTCCAGCTGCAGCTCTTAGGAGCCTTGGCTTTGGAGCTGGAGGGGCGACTGGGGACACTGTGGAGCATCCGCTAGGCAGGGAGTATCGTGGATAGTACTTATAGAGAGGTGGTCACACCGGAGGCCAAGATTCCCCAGGTTGGAAGAGAATAGGTGACCATCAGGCAGAGCAAGAGATTGAGGCAGGGAGCACAGGAATCTCCTGTGGCCATTCCCCTGAAAAACAGATACATTGCTTTGGAAATTGTTGAGGGGAATGTAGCAACAGCCAAACTCGTTACAGCATGTTTGGCTCTGCTACAGAGGGGAGGAGTAAGAAGTATGGGAATGCAATAGTTATAGGGTATTCAATTGCAAGAGGAATAGATAGGTGTTTCTATGGCCACAAAAGAGATTTCAGGAGGGAATGTTGCCTCCTGGTGCTAGGGTCAAGGATGTCTTGGAGCGGTTACAGGATATCCTGGAGTGGGAGGGTTCCTTCATCCAAACCATTAACATATATTGTGAATAGCTGGGGTCCTAGCATCGATTTCTGCAGTAGCCCATTATTCACCTCCTGCCATTTGGAAAGTGACTGTTTATTCTTACTCTGTTTCCTGTCTGCCAACCAGTTTTCTATCTATTTCAATACACCACTCCTAATCCCATGCGCTTTAATTTTACATGCTAATCTCTTATGTGGGACTTTGGCAAAAGCCTTCTGAAAGTCCAAAATAAATCCACTGGCTTCCTCTCATCAACTCTACTAGTTACATCCTTGAAGAATTCCAGTATTTGTCAAGCATGATTTCCCTTTTTGTAAATCCATGCTGACTCTCTCCGATTCTACCACGTGCTCCGCTATAAAATGGACTCTAGAATTTTTCCCTCTACTTTTGGTTTCCTATTTGACTTATAATGCATATTAAATGGATCCACATAATTACCATGAACAAAACAAGTAGTGTTTTTGAAGCCTCTATTCTAAAACAGTGCTAGTTCTAGAAACTAAACAATAATTTCTGAGATGACATTAATTATATAATTTTAGCAGCATGATTATCTACATTGGTATGAGACTGCAACAGCAGCTTTCCATAAAGTAATACCAAACTACTAAACAGATTTTCCCTGAACAGTCACAATTTACTTTGGTTCACTGCAAGAATACCAAAACCTCTATGGCATTACTCTGCAGTCTGTCACATTGCTGCAACAATTTAACCTCTGGCATTTAAATGTTATTTCTCATTTTATACACACAGTTTTAAAGAAATGTTTTCTGCTTATAAACACCTACATCTGACTTCTGCAGGATCTCCACGCCTTCCTTCCCAACCAGATATCAGGATATATCAACAAGCCACCTTTATATCATCACTGGCTGTGAAGAATATATAGTTAGTATTACAAGCTGCTCTGCAAACTTAGCAGTTTACAACATTTGCATTCATATGGTGTAGTAAAACATGTCAAGAGACTTCACAAGAGTGTAATTAGACTAAAAACAGACACCATACCAAAGGCAACATAGGACAGATGATCAAAAACTTAGTCAAAAGATGTAGGTTTTAAGCAGTGTCTGTAAAAAGCAAAGACATGTGAAATGACAAACAGGTTTAAAAAGGGAATTTCAGAGCTTTAGACCTAACTGACTGAAGGCAAAATAGTAGGGTGAAGAAGGCACACAAAAGGACAAAGTTGAAAAAAGATAATTTTCCCCAGGAATTGCAATGCTGAAGGCTACAGTTTTAGGAGCGGCAAGGTCACCAGAGGGATTTGAACACGAGGATAAACATTTTAAAATTGATGCATTAGTGTACTAGAAGCCAATGAAGGTCAGCAAGCAAGGGATGGCTGCTGAATAAGACTTGCTTCAAGTTAGTATATGGAAAGCAGGGGTTTGATTGAAGTTAAGTCATTGAGGGTTGAAAATGAAGAGTACAAGAATAATTGAATCTGGCAGGAACAAAAGCATGGATGAGGTTTTCAGCAGCAGACAGGCTGAGGCAGGATGAAGATGAGTGATATCTCCGAGGCAGAAATAAGCAGTATTTGTGTCACAGAGTTTTACGGCACTGAAGAGGCCCCATGGCCCATCATGTGTACACTGGCCATCAAGCACCTATTTATTCTATTCACATTTTCCAGCATTTGGTTCATAGCCTTGCATGTTATGATGTTTCAAGTGCACACCTAAATGCTTCAAAAATGCTGTGAGGAATCCTTTTCCTCAAATCCCCTCAAAATCTCCTGCCTATTATCTTAAACCTGCCCCAGCATTGGCCTCTCAACTAAGGGGAAAGATTTCGCCCTATGTCCCTCATAATTTTGTACAACTCAAGCAAGTCCTTCAGCTTTTTCTGCTCCAAGGAGAAAAACCTCAGCCTAACCAGCCTCTCTTCATAGCTGAAACACTCCAATCCATGATTAATCCTGGTCTCTCTAACTGGAGATTAATTCTGCTCCTCAGAATTTTTTCCAATAATTTCCCTACCAATGATGTTGGACTCATTGGTCTCTAATTACCTGTTTTTTCCCTACTTCCTTTCTTGATTAATGTTAGCTGTCCTCCAGTCCTCTGGTATCTCACCTGTGATGTGGAGATGCCGGCGTTGGACTGCGGTAAACACAGTAAGAAGTTTAACAACACTAGGTTAAAGTCCAACAGGTTTATTTGGTAGCAAAAGCCACAAGCTTTCGGAGTCTTCAGTCCCTTCTTCAGGTGAGTGGGAATTTTGTTCACAAACAGGGCATATAAAGACACAAACTCAATTTACAGAATAATGGCTGGAATGCGAATACTTAAAACTAATCAAGTGTTTAAGGTACAAACAATGTGAGTGGAGAGAGCATTAAGACAGGTTAAAGAGATGTGTATTGTCTCCAGACAGGACAGCCAGTGAGACTCTGCAGGTCCAGGCAAGCTGTGGGGATTACAGATAGTGTGATATGAACCCAATATCCCAGTTGAGGCCGTCCTCATGTGATCTCACCTGTGGCCAGAGAGCCCCTGCAATCTCCTATCTTGCCTCACACAGCAACCTAGGATACATCTCACCTGGGTCTGCGAATTTATCTGCTTTCAACGCTGCTAAAACCGCTAGCACCTTCTCCCTCTCAATGCTAATCTGTTTAATTATATCACAGTCCTCCTTCCTGCTTTCTATATCTACATCCCCCTTCTCCATAGTGAACACAGATGTAAAATACTCATACTTTATCATAGAATCCTAACAGTGCAGGAGGCCACCATTCGATCCATCAAGCCTGCACGGATAACAATTCCACCCATTCACTATCCCTGTAATCCCACGTATTTACCCTGCCAATCCCCCTGACATTAAGGGGCAATTTAGCATGGCCAATCAACCCAACTCGCACATCTTTGGACTGTGGAGGAAACCGGAGCACCTGGAAGAAATGTGCACAGACACGGGGAGAATGTGCAGACTCCATACAGACAGTCACCCAAAGCTGGAATTGAACCCGGGTGGAACCCTGGTGCTGTGAGGCAGCAGTGCTAACCACTGTGCTATAGATGAAAGGGTTTCTGAAGCTCACCTCCTTGTCAAATAGTATATCAAAGCTGTAACTGGTCTGTTTCCGCCTGAAACTGTGGTTCGGGAGGGGAATGAAGTGGGTGACTAGGAAACTTGTGGTGTGGGCCAAAGACAATGGTAAGGTTCTTGCCATTCATTGCACTTATACTTCTCCTTCGCCACAGATTTTTTATGGGATTTTCACAACACCCTCTACAAGGAATTTGGGACATGTCTGACTTGCGCAAGCAAATGCGCACCTTCTTAACCGATCAAGTTGGAGAATCATTCATGAACAGCACAGAACCTAGAAATTAGTTACTTCACAAACAAAATAAAAATGGGATTCAGAAAGTGGAATAGAAAAGAAAAAAATGTGTAAATCTTTTAAAATATCCAACAATAATTAAAATATAAACAAACGTGATGCCACATTTGTTAACATTTAATTTTAGAACCGGGGAGTTGTTCACAGTAATTAAGACTTGCTACACCACGAAATGATTAACACTGGAATGAAAAAAGCCTTTAGCAGCTTCAAGGAGAAGCAGTGCAACTCAGAAACCAATTCCTGATTTCCATGTTTAACTGTGCATGTGCAGTCATGAAAATTTCCTATTTGACTTGCACTTTAATAATTTAACGGCGATCTCAATCTTTTTGATCTCAATCTTTTTGATCATAACCGACTAGTGAATAAAGTTTTTTTTAAAAACTGCCTAGTGAATGGTGTAACCTTATTTTCTGCTCTCAGATTGGGTGATATGGTTAAAAAAAGAACTTCACGTTCAGTTTCTGTTGAAATCAATGTCACTAATAATACATCTCCCATTCTCAGCTGATAACGAAGCATGTACACCTGGTTCTCAAAGCTGAATGTCATGGTAGATGTACTTCCAGATCGTGACGTACAGTTCAGTTTCCTACACCCTCTCCTTGTTTTAGTGGTGCCAGATACAAGTAAAAGGGTAGCCTCATTGTATTTGGTGCAATTAGTTTAAAGTTCAACATGAAAATGAAAATGTGACAACTCAACTCTGCTGTTCTTCAAGGCCAATAATCTATTCGTGCACTGAATCTGTATGGGGAGGCGATGGTGTAGTGATATTGTCACTGGACTAGTAATCCAAAAATCCAGAGACCCAATATTCTGGGGACCCAGTTTGAATCCCACCACTGCAGATATTGAAATATAAATTCAATAAAAACCTTCAATGTGATCATGAAACCATTGTCGATTGTCAGAAAAACCCATCTGGTTCACTAATGTCCTTCAGGGAAAGAAGCCTGCCATTCTTACCTATGTGGCCTACATGCGACTCCAGACCCACAGCAGTGTGGTTAACTTTTAAATGCGCTCTGAATGTCATCATTTCTTACAGATAATGGTCCAGACACCACCAGCCCTGCCAGTGGGACATGACAGACCCAGCAGGGGTGGACGGCACAGTGGTATACATTCAGGAGGGAGGTACCCTGGGTGTCCTCAACATCGAGTCTCATAAAGTCTCATGGCATCAAGTCAAACATGGGCAGGAAACCTCCTACTGATTACCATGTATCCCCACCCTCTCAGCTGATAAATCAGTACACCCCCATGCTGAACACTATTTGGAGGAACGTACTCTGGATGGGGACTTCAACGCCCATCAACCAGAATGGCTTGGTAGCACCACAGACTGAGCTGGCCGAGTCCTAAAGGACAAAACTGCTATACTGACTCTGTAGCAGGTGGTGAGGGAATCAACAAGAAAGAAAAATATACTTGACCTCATTCTCACCAAAGTGCCTGCTGCATGCATCTGCCCATGACAGTATCAGTATGAGTGACGGTCCTGGTCATTGAGCATACCGTCCATTGTGTTGTGTGGCACTACCACCATGCTAAATGGGATAGATTTCAGCAGAGATCTAGCAACTCAAGACTAAATGCCCTGCAGATAGCACATTGAAAACCGGTTGAGGAATTCAATTACAGGTGCATTGGTTTTATTTACATTTTTTTAAATGAAGTCAACTTATTTGCTACGTTAAGACAACCAGTTTATTTTAAGTGAAAACAAACTGGATTTTAATGCGCACCTGCAAAAAACAGAAAGAACGAATATATTCACATCCTGGGGATGTGCCAAAGAACCTCACCACCCGTGATTTACTTCTGAGGTGTAGTGCAACTGTAGTTGCATTGACAAAAGTGGCAGTCAATTTGTTTACAGCAAGGTCCAGCAAACAGCAATGAGATAACTGTCCAGTTAATCTGTTTTAGTGATGTTGATTCAGGGAATGCTGGTCTGGACACTGGTAGAATTCCCTGCTGGACTCTGAACTGTACAATAGAATCTTCTTCATCCACTCGAGTAGGCAGACAGATCCACAGTTTAACATCACCAATGCAGTAATGCAGTCAAGTAACAGTTTGGATCATGCTCAAATATTACAGGGGGCCTTGAACCTGAAACTTTCTGATGTCTAGTTAAAGAGTTACCACCAAACTTGCTAGTTCAGGGTCCACTTAAGAAGAGAGGCTGATTGTTTTGTTTAGTGAAAACAAATAGAAACTTTCATGAATTTAAATGGCCTCCTGAATCACAACAAAGTAGAAAGGGTCGTGAGCTTCAAGTTTTTAGGTGTCCAGATCACCAACAACCTGTCCTGATCCTCCCATGCCGACACTATAGTTAAGAAAGCCCACCAATGCCTCTACTTTCTCAGAAGTTTAAGGAAATTTGGCATTTCAGCTACGACTCTCACCAACTTTTATAAATGCACCATAGAAAGCATTCTCTCTGGTTGTATCACAGCTTGGTATGGCTCCTGCTCTGCCCAAGACCACAAGGAACTACAAAAGGTTTTGAATGCAGCCTAATCCATCATGCAAACCAGCCTCCCAGCCATTGACTGCACTTCCCGCTGCCTTGGCAAAGCAGCCAGCATAATTAAGGACCCCACACACCCCGGACATACTCTCTTCCACCTTCTTCAGTCGGGAAAAAGATTTTTTAAAAATCTAAGGTCACGTACCAACCGACTCAAGAACAGCTTCTTCCTGCTGCCGTCAGACTTTTGAATGGACTACCTTGCATTAAGTTGATCTTTCTCTACACCCTAGCTATGACTGTAACACTACATTCCGCACTCTCTCATTTCCTTCTCTATGAGCGGTATGCTTTGTTTGTATAACACGCAAGAAATAATACTTTTTACTGTATGCTAATACATGTGACAATAATAAATCAAATCAAAAAGGTATATGTACAAGTCACAGCAGATGAACACCCAGACACAGAAGAACTGTACAATTAATTGCCCAATGCCTCACCACACCAACCCTCATAATTTGGAAGGGCCAGATATAAGCAAAAGGTACCTTTCATGTCAGACAGTAAAAATAGAAAATGTTGGAAATACTCAGCAGTCAGGCAGCATCTATGGATGGAGAAACAGAGTTAGTCAATGGTCAATTATTACCAGAACTTGAAAAAGTTAGAACAAGCAAGTACAGAAACAAAAGGAGATTGGGGGAGATGGGAAAGAAAAAAAGCAAAGGTCCATAATAGGGTAAATGGCAGGAAATATTAAATAACAAAAAGGAGATGATAAAGATACAAGTAAAAACATAAAAACTGTGCCCAGAGGAGGTGTAAACGGAAAGAGCAGAATTGGAATCAACAGCTGTCGTACAAAAAAACAACACAAAATCAGATCATGATCTGAAATTGTTAAACTTAGTGTTGAATCCAGAAGGTTGTAAAGTGACTAATTGAAAGATGAAATGTTGTTCCTCAAGCTTGCACTGAGCTTCACTGGAACACCATAAGAGACCGAGACCATGACCAGAAAGATCACAGTCGAAGTGAGATGGAGAGTAAAGGTAACTAGATGCTTAAGGTGACTCCATAAAATCCCTACAGTGCAGAAGGAGGCCATTCAGCCCATTGAGTCTGAATAGACCTTGGCCCACCTCCCCACCCTATCCCCGTTACCCCATGCATTTACCATGGATAATCCACCTAACCTACACATCTTTGGACCATGGGAGCAAACTGGAGCACCCGGAGGAAACCCACGCAGACATGGGGAGAATGTACAAACTCCACAGTCACTGAAGGCCAAAATGGAACTCGGGTCCCTGTCGCTGTGAAGCAGCAGTGCTAAGCACTGTGCCACCACGCCGCCTGCAGACTACAATGCGCTGCGACTAGCAATCTTATCAAATGTTTTATTTAGTTGAAACATTGAAAGCCACGTTTTAATTAGCCAATATATAGGTAATATTGCTTTCATTTACATAATTGTGGCTTGGTGCAGTACTCTCAGCCCCACCACTGAGACTGGAGCGTGCAACACTCGGTGCAGTACTGCAGGAGAGCTGCATCGTCCCAAGTGCCGGTTGACAGGTAAGATGCTGATCCGACTTTCCGTTTACATCCTTCTTACATTCACCTGACAGCATCATTCTGAAGAATGATGGGCGAGGTTTTCCTGATGTCCTGGTCAATAAATATCCCCTGAACCCACATCACAAAAAAAAAACACATTATTGTGGTCACTTTGGGAAGGTGTTGGCTGCCATGACTTCTACATTACAACAGTGACTGTACTCCAGAAGTACTTTGGGATAGGAGAATCATAGACTCCCTATCGTGCAGAAGGAAGCCATTTGGCCCATCGAACATGCACTGACAACAATCCCATCCTGGCCCAGTCCCTGCATGCCCACATATTTACCCTGCTAATCCCCCCCACTCCCACTAAAGGGCAATCTAGCATGGGCAATCCACCTAACCCACACATCTTTGGAGTGAAGGACTAGTAAGTCTTCTCTTTGTGATGTGTCACATTGATTGATATCACTCCATCAGATCCCATTTCCTGTCTTTCAGACGGTGATTGCACTGACATCAGGTGGAGGGGAGAGGAACCAGGTCTAAATCCGAGGTGTTTGAATACCTGGGGCACACACACACAGGGGGTTATTAATGGAGGGGGTTATTGCTCTGGGCCTGGGAGGCAGAGGCGGCTGGGCTCACTCACACAGGCACCAGCTCCGGGGACTGAGCCCTTCCCCGGACGGGCCCGGCCTCCAGCGTGTCGATCCCGGTCAATCCCACCCCCGCTATACACACACACTCCCCTCCGAGGCCGGCCGGCCGGCTTTACCTGTCACAGCCCCGCCGCCAGGGCCCAGCTTCTCTCCCGCTTCCTCCTGGAGCCTTTCCTGACAGTAAACCCCGAGAGACGGAGGGGCGGGGCTTGACTCCGGGTGGGGGCGGGACCTCACTCTGAGGGGCGGAGCTTTACTCGCCCCGCCCCCTGTACGGCTCCCGCCGTGGGACAGTCGGCGGGAAGGCGCCAGCTGCAGTGGGGACAGTCACTGCTCACACCTCCAGAGCAGCAGAAATCACACCCAGAACAGTGACATTTCCATCTTTCACACACCATTTAACATATATATATATATATAAGTGCCAGAGGAGGTGATAGAGGCGGGTACAATTACAACTCGAGGCTTTTACCCAGGGCTGAAATGGTTGCCACAAGAGGTCACAGGTTTAGGGTGCTGGGGAGTAGGTACAGAGGAGATGTTAGGGGTAAGTTTTTCACTCAGAGGGTGGTGGGTGCGTGGAATCGGCTGCCGGTAGTGGTGGTGGAGGCGGATTCGATAGGGTCTTTTAAGAGACTTTTGGATAAGTTCATGGAAGTTAGTAAGATAGAGGGTTAGAGGTAAGCCTAGTAGGTAGAGACATGTTCGGCGCAACTTGTGGGCCGAAGGGCCTGTTTGTGCTGTAGCTTTTCTATGTTCTATGTTCTACAACATTTGGACAGGCACAGGAATCATAGAATCCCTACAGTGCAGAAGGAGGCCACTCGGCCCATCAAATCTGCGCCGACCACAATCCCACCCAGGCCATAATCGCCCTAACCCCATGCATTTGCCCAAGCTAACTAACCCCCTGACACGAAGGGTCACTTTAACATGGCACCTGACTTGCACATCTTTGGACCGTGGGAGGAAACCAGAGCACCCGGTGGAAACCCAGACAGACGTGGGGAGAATGTGCAAACTCCACACATGTTTATTTATTAGTGTTACAAGTAGGCTTACATTAACAGTGCAATGAAGTTACTGTGAAAATCCTCTAGTCGTCACACTCCGGCACGTGTTCGGGTACCCTGAGGGAGAATTTAGCATAGCCAATGCACCTAACCAGCATACCTTTCAGGCTGGGAGGAAACCGGATCACCCGGAGGAAACCCCATGCAGACACGGGAAGAATGTGCAAACTACATACAGACAGTGACCCAAGCTGGGAATCGAACGCGGGTCCCTGGCGCTGTGAGGCAGCAGTGCTAACCACTGTGCCACTGTGCCACACGTGGATATGAAAATTAATGGGATATGGGCTAAACGCAGGCAAATGGGACTAGTTCAGTTGAAGAAATCTATTGGCATGGACGAGTTCGGCTGAAAGGCCTGTTTCCATGCTGTATATCTCTATGACTCTATAAAAAAAAACCAATGTGGTCCTGCCCGTTTATGCCGCAGTTATTGGATCTCTCCAGCCCTCACTCTCTCTGCAATTGTAACCTTGTTGTACAAAGTGCTACCACACCTCCATGGGGACTGGGGAAGATCCAGCACTGTGATCACTGGAAATTATAAAATGCAAATACTTTTTTAAAAAAATTTTACTTTATTTACTCCGTCCCTGAAGTTACAAAGCCAATGCTTAGAATAGACTGGGCAAATCCAAATCCTTTCCTTGCATGCTCCAAAAACCAAATTCAAATTGAATCCAATTCAAGGTCCCCCAGAAACAAGAAAAGGCATTGCACCCCATCTTGTGCTTGATCTGATGTTTGATCTTAGTCAAAAGGCTGAAAAACAATGCAAATACTGCAGATTGCTGCCAATCTGAAACACAAACAGGAAATGTTTTCTTGCTGCAAACAAGACTTGCAATCATCGTGACTGTTGCAGCAATTTCTAAAATGAATTGCTGGAGATTTTCAAACATCCCTTGCACATGATCAGCCCGAGAGAAAGCTTGACAACTGATCATTCACATGGAGGAGTGGGGGGGGGGGGGGGGGGGGGGAGAGAGGAGGGGGGTTGGTGACAGATTCTCAATTACAAATCAACCAGATCAGTGAGAAGGTGGGGGTGCATGGAGGCTTTCAGAATCAATCAATCACCGGGCCAAGTGTTAGATTTGGTTGTGGGAGAGCACTTTGGAGATAGTGACCACAATTCGGTGTCTTTTGTTATTGCAATGGAGAGGGATAGGGCCGGACGGCAGGGCAAGGTTTACAATTGGGGGAGAGGTAATTATGATGCGATTAGGCAAGAATTAGGGGGCATAAGATGGGAACAGAAACTGTCAGGGAAAGGCACTAATGAAAAGTGGAACTTTTTCAAGGAACAAATACTGGGTGTCCTTGATAGGTATGTCCCTGTCAGGCAGGGAGGAAATGGCCGAGTGAGGGAACCATGGTTCACGAAAGAGGTGGAATGTCTTGTGAAAAGGAAGAGGGAAGCTTATGTAGGGATGAGGAAACAAGGTTCAGATGGCTCGATTGAGGGTTACAAGTTAGCAAGGAATGAGCTGAAAAAGGGGCTTAGGAGAGCTAGGAGGGGACATGAGAAGTACTTGGCGGGTCGGATCAAGGAAAACCCCAAGGCTTTTTACTCTTATGTGAGGAATAAAAGAATGACCAGGGTGAGGTTAGGGCCGGTCAAGGACAGTAGTGGGAACTTGTGTATGGAGTCAGTAGAGATAGGCGAGGTGATGAATGAATACTTTTCTTCAGTGTTCACCAAGGAGAGGGGCCATGTTTTTGAGGAAGAGAAGGTGTTACAGGCTAATAGGCTGGAGGAAATAGATGTTCGGAGGGAGGATGTACTGGCAGTTTTGAATAAACTGAAGGTCAATAAGTCCCCTGGGCCTCATGAAATATATCCTAGGAGTCTTTAGGAGACAAGGGATGAGATTGCAGAGCCTTTGGCTTTGATCTTTGGGTCCTCACTGTCCACGGGGATGGTGCCAGAGGACTGGAGAGTGGCGAATGTTGTTCCTTTGTTTAAGAAAGGGAATAGAAATGACCCTGGTAATTATAGGCCGGTTAGTCTTTCTTCGGTGGTTGGTAAATTGATGGAAAATGTCCTTAGGGATGGGATTTACGACCATTTAGAAAGATGCGGATTAACCCGGGATAGTCAGCACAGATTCGTGAAGGGCAAGTCGTGCCTCACAAATTTGATTGAATTTTTTGAGGAGGTAACTAAGTGTGTTGATGAAGGTAGGGCAGTTGATGTCATATACATGGATTTTAGTAAGGTGTTTGATAAGGTCCCCCATGGTCGGCTTATGATGAAAGTAAGGAGGTGTGGGATAGAGGGAAAGTTGGCCGATTGGATAGGTAACTGGCTATCTGATCGAAGACAGAGGGTGGTGGTGGATGGAAAATTTCCATTGCTAGCGGAGTGCCACAGGGATCAGTGCTTGGTCCTCTGCTCTTTGTGATTTTTATTAATGACTTAGCTGACAATGTGATGCTAAGACACTCAAACCAAATGCTAAACTTATCAGGGCCTGCTTTCTCCAAAGAACCTGGCTGGAATATGCGTTTTTGAAGTTGCAGATTTAATACTGTGACCAACCACTGGTCCAACCTCATCCTGGCCTTACCTGTGACTGCAAACTGTTGTCAGTTCACCACAATTATTAAAACGAAATACAGTTCAACTTTTATCGAGCCCGAGGTCTCCCAGTTTAGCCAAGCTAGAAACTAGCAGTCAGACATGAGCCTAAAAACAGGTCACAACTAAATCACATTTGATTTATTATTGTCACATGTATTGGGATGCAGTGAAAAGTATTGTTTCTTGCGTGCTATACAAAATATACTGTTCATAGAGTACATAGGGAAAAAGGAAATATGTGCAGAATATACAAAGAACAGGCCCTTCGGCCCTCCAAGCCTGCTCCGACCATGCTACCCGACTTAACTAAAACCCCCTACCCTTCCGGGGACCATATCCCTCTATTCCCATCCTATTCATGTATTTGTCAAGACATCCTTTAAAAGTCATTATCGTATCCGCTTCCACTACCTCCCCCGGCAATGAGTTCCAGGCACCCACTACCCTCTGTGTAAAACCTTTGCCTCACACATCTCCTTTAAACCTTGCCCCTCACACCTTAAACCTGTGCCCCCTAGTAATTGACTCTTCCACCCCGTGAAAAAGCTTCTATCCACTCTGCCATGCCTCTTAATCTTGTAGACATCTATCAGGTCACCCCTCAACCTCCGTCGTTCCAGTGAGAACAAACCAAGTTTCTCCAAACTCTCCTCATAGCTGATGCCTTCCATACCAGGCAACATCCTGGTAAATCTTTTTTGTACCCTCTCCAAAGCCTCCACGTCCTTCTGGTAGTGTGGCGACCAGAATTGAACACTATATTCCAAGTGCGGCCTAAGGTTCTATAAAGCTGCAACATGACTTGCCAATTTTTAAACTCAATGTCCCGGCCGATGAAGGCAAGCATGCCGTATGCCTTCTTGACTATCTTCTCCACCTGCATTGCCACTTTCAGTGATCTGTATACCTGTACACCCAGATCCCTTTGCCTATCAATACTCTTAAGGGTTCTGCCATTTACTGTATATTTCCTATTTGTATTAGACCTTCCAAAATGCATTACCTCACATTTGTGTAGTGCTAAAGTTACAGATAGGGTGAAGAGAAATCAGCTTAATGTATGATAGGACCATTCAAATGTTTGACGGCAGCAGGGAAGAAGCTGTTCCTGAGTCTGTTGGTACATGATTTTAGACTTTTGTACCTTTTTTCTGATGGAAGAAGGTGGTAGAGAGTGGGGTCCTTGATTATGCTAGCTGCTTTGTTGAGGCAGCGAGAAGTGTAGATGGAGTCAACGGATTGGAGGCTGGTTCGTGTGATGGACTGGGCTACGTTCACAACCCTTTGTAGTTTCTTGCGGTCTTGGTCAGAGCAGGAGCCATACCAAGCTGTGATACATCCAGATAGGGTGCTTTCTGTGATGCATCTGTAAAAATTGGTGAATCGTATTGGATATGCCAAATTTACTCAGCCTTGAGAAAGTAGAGGGGTTGGTGGGCTTTCTGAACAATAACTCAGCGTGGAGGGACCAAGACAGCTTGTTGGTGATCTGAACACCTAGAAACTTGAAACTCTCGACCATCCCCACTTCATCACCGTTGATGTATACAGGGCACATCCTCCACTACGTTTCCTGGTTGGTGACTAGCTTCTTCATTTTACTGACATCGAGTTTATTGAGTCTTTTACCAAAGTTATATATAAGCTGCTAAAATGCAACACTAAGTTTCCTCAGAAAATAATTCGAGTATGACCAATTGTCTTATTTGAAGACTTATTTTTGCTGAGACCAATGGCAGCTGTTTATTTTAGTGTTTCTTCATATTAAGGTGTTAATGTATGAGCATTCTTGGCAATGTTCTTGAAGAATAGTCAGGGTTTGGTAATAAAAGAAACGGCTTGCATTTCTTAAAAGCTTTACACAGCCTTCAGAAGCCTCACAGCACTTCATAGCCAACATCTACCAAGGACAAGAAAAGACTGAGCTTCATATATTTAGAATTTCAAACAGTGGTACTTAATACCAATGGCTTGTTTTTGGAGGAGTTAAGGTATCTAGTTAAGTTCTGAGATTTTAAGAACTATTTTCTGTCTGTTTACAAATGCACATGGGATGTCCCTTTGTTACTCTTAACTAATCAAAACAAGTCCATGCAATCTGTATTGACGTGATCAATATCCATGGAAAAAGTGAGAATTGAAATGCAAGATTATAGTAGATTTCAAATCCCATATTGGAAAGTACAAAGTACGGTTCTGGGTCTTTATTTGTTTAGTTCTTTTAAAATGATTCCAGAACAAGAAAACAACAATTTTGATAGTGGGAACGCAATGTTGGTTGGATATTACTGTTTATTTACTTTTATCCTATAATTCAATGCTTGATTTATTTTAAATAAGTTTACGCTATTGTTAAATAGCAGGCAGAGGAAACTACCATATAAATGCATTTAATCTTGATCCACTGTTATGAATAACAGTTTATAGTCTTGTGTTGGCAGTTTTTAAAAACAGGGTTTGTTTTGAATATTTTGACTTGTCTTCAAAGCTACTTGGCAATAAAGTTTATTTAAAATATTGAAGAGGGTAATCCTGAACACCAGCAGAATTTCCCCAACATCTGGGCTACCTTGGGGATTCTAGTATTTTACACTTTTCAAACTCTCATCCTTTCATGTCTCAGGACTGGGTAGAGTAATAGCGCCTGGGTTGTCACAGTGTGGATCAGTATTCATGTATTTCATAAGACACAGTCAAGCTCCAGGTATTGTTGAAGCAAGTTTAAAAAGCCTGTAGATATTTTAATGCTGTAATCTCAAAGGTATGTCTTTCCCTAATAAGTTTTTTCAACTGTCAAGAATGCCACTGTTACCAGATGCCAAAACATGTTATAATTCAGGTCAGAAACTCCGAAGTGTTTTATGAAGCCCATCTAGATTATAAGTTTTGCACTTTGAATTTGGCTAGGATAAGCACGAGATATTTCACCTCAAGTATGATTCAAATGATCCACTAGGGAGCTTTTATCAAACAAAGTTTATTTAAAAATATAGTTAACATACATGGAAAGAAAATTAGCAATAACTTTCATCAGTTACAAACAAAAACAATCACGATAATGTATAACCCTTCAAAAATATATCTAAAACGTTCCAATCAAAACAAAAACTTCTCATAGGCAAAAACCCTTTCCACAGGTTTAACACAGCAAAGACTAATGCTCGCATGATTCTGGAACTGAGTCCTTTCAGCCTTGTAACTTCTCGCAGCTCTCTGGATACATCCAGAACAGTTTGAAGTCAGAACAGCTTCCCAGAACACCGGGGAGAGACTCTGTTCAAGCCACTAACAGCAGATGTTTGACTCCAGGAAGGCAAGAAGCCTTGCTTTCAGTGAATCAGCAGAATTTCCAAAACCAGGGAGAGAAACATTTCTTTTCAGCTTGATGTCCCTTCTAAAACTAAAAACTGCAGCCAGCCAAAACAGAAAATGAAACCTTCAATTTATAGAAAAAAAAAACTGTCCAAAACACATGCCCTTCCTCCAACTAATGCAGGGTCATAAAAGATCCCAGAGTGAAAATAAACAATCCCATTTAAACCATTGAAGGAGCAATAAAAACACTTCTAAGAGATGGCCCGGCAGCAATGAAACCAAAACAGCTTATAGCTGCAGAGAACGTGACTTTAAAAAAATTTCTGAAAGATCCACTAACGTCACACCTCCTTAAGAAAAAAAAGAACCATCACCATTCAAAGATGGTTTCAAACCCTTTCAGTTTCACACTACTAGTATTCTACAATAAATATACATACATTTTACAAAATGAAAACATGCAAGCAGAGCAGTAACATCGACCATTTCAGTTGTCTTCTACCATTGAACACTCCTTCTCTGTATCACATGCAGGATAAACTGCTTCTTCTTCAAGATTCTCCTTCAGTCCTTGATCCTGCATTGATTCCAAGTCCAAACTCAGTTTGTTGTTACTATGATAAATTGGTTCTGATAATGTCCTCTGAGAACTAAGGAGGATCAGCAGGGTAACACATTGCATGTGTGTAGTCAGGGTCATTCAGAAAGGTCATTTTATCTCTGTCCCCTTTCTTGTTTATTGGCCTTGGCTCCTCCTCAGCCAAGCCATTCGACTCCTTTGTTCGCTCCTTTGTTCTGCATCATCACTTTCTGCACACTCTTTGGCAAAGACACACAGCAGATTGTCTTCCTTGGTATCAGAACCCATTTTGAACATGATTTCAAGTAACACTGCGGCAGTTACATTGCTGTGTCATTTATTTGAACACCAGCTGTGTACAGTGCTGTTTCGCTAGGCATCCACATCTCTGCACACTACACAGTCATTAGGCCAGCAGTGCATTTTAGATGATGGTACAACTTTGGCAAATAGTCTGACTCCATGTTGTTGTCCTTTCCTTTGATCCACACACAATCATTAGGTACTGTCCGGTTTCGGTATCATCACTATGGGTGAGCTCTACTCGCTGCAACTCACTTATATTGTCATTTTTAAGCATATTCGCATGCCATACTGAGTTTTCCTTCTATTTGGCATTATCAAATAATTTACCTCAATTTCCTTTCAATTCGATAACCACTAAACCTTGCTTTTAAAGGTTCACCTACGACTAGTACCAATACTAAGACTTTATCCCCATTCGCAAAACTACCAACTTTTGATTTCTTATCCGCTTGCTGTTTCATTGCATGCTCTGCCACTTTTAAATGTTGTCTTGCAATTCACCTGCTCTATTCAACCTTTCCCTAAAATCTGACACAAAGACCAATAATGTAATCTCAGAGCACTCACTCATCAATTTCTCCTTAATCAATTTAAGTGGTCCCCTTACCTCATGACCAAAAATCAATTCAAATGGACTGAATTTGGTTGACTCATTAGGTGCATCGCTAATTGCAAAGAGTACAAATGGCTTTCCTTTATCCCAATCCTCCGGATAATCTTGACAATAAGCCCACAACATTGTCTTTAAAGTTTGGTGGCACCGCTTTAACGCTCCCTGTGATTCTGGATGGTACGCGGTTGATTTAAATTATTTTACTCCTAAACTATCCATGACCTCCTTGAATAACCTTGATGTTCCTTGATCTGATTGTATTTCTGTGGGTAGTCCATATTTAATAAAAAAATTGAAGTAACTCCTCTACAATCCTTTTAGTTGTAATATTGCATAATGGAATGGCCCCTGGAAACCTAGTAGACATATCCATTATAGTCAAAAGATATTGATTTCCGCTTTTTGTTTTAGGGAGGAGTCCCATGCAATCAATTAAGACCCTTGTAAAAGGTTCCTCAAATGCTGGAATGGGTACTAAGGGTGCTGGTTTTATCACCACTTGAGGTTTCCGTGACATGACCAGCAAAATTTAACCACATCTTTATGCAGTCCAGGCCAATAAAAATGTTGTATTTTAGCTCGAGTTTTCCTTACTCCCAAATGACCTTCTACTGGTACCTCATGTGCTAATCGCAGCACCACCTTTTTATGCCCCACTGGCAATACCACTTGATGAACTTTTTCCCACTTTTCATCCGCTTGAATATGTAAAGGTCTCCATTTCCTTATTAAGACATCATTTTTAAGGTAATAACCTTCCAGCATACACTCAGATTCCTCTTCTGTGTATGCTTTCTGATACAACTGTTTTATTTCTATATCTTTCTGTTGTAACTCTGCCAACTTTCTCAAACTAAAAATATCCACCTCATCCTCCACCTGTTCTTGTTCTTTTCCAATCATCTGATCCAAAATTGTTTCCGATAATTGAACTTCAACTTTTATCTTCACTCTTGGATTTCTCTTCTCTTAATTAATATTCCAGAGATATAGAATCTTCAGGTGAGACAGGGGAGAGGGTAAAAAAGGAGGCATTGCATTATTAGTTAAGGAATTAGTTACTGCAGTGAGGAGAGATGATATCTCGGAGGGGGCATTGAATGAAACTTTGTGTGTAGAGTGGGAAATTGAGGAGCAAATATGTGCACAATTTGCAGAGGTTTATAAAAATCAATAAAAATTGGATAATTATCTTAGGCAATTTCAACTTTCCCAACATTAATTGGGATAGACATAGTTTTCAGGGTTTGGATGGATTTCTTGAAATGTGGACAGGAGAACTTTATAGGTGAATATGTATAGTGTCCAACAAGGGACGGCACAGTGCTGGACCTAATTCTGGGGAATGAAGCTGGACAGATGATTGAGGTGATGGTCATTTTAGTGGTAGCGACAACAACTTGGTACAATTTAAGCTCGTTATGGGCAGAGAAATAGACAAGTTGCGACAAATAAGTTTTGGACTGGAGGAGAGCAGATTTTAGTAAAATAAAGCAGGACCTGGTCAAGGTAGATTGGGGACAGCTACTTGTAGGGAAATGTACAGAAGAGTAATGGGGACATGTTCAAAAAGGAAATGGGGAGGGTACAGTTCCAACATGTTCCTTTTAGGGTGATAAACCCAAAGAACCATGGATTACCAGAAATATTCAGAATATGATGAGAAGGAAGAGAGAGGTACAAGGGGAGCAAATCAGCAGAGACATTAGTGGAGTACAGAAAGTACAGCGTGGAGCTTGAGAAGGTAATTAGGAGAACAAAGAGAGAATGAGAGAAAATTCTGGCCGGGTAAAAGTAGGGAAAATCCCAAGATATTCTCTCAGTATATCGATGGGAAGAGGATAACTAGGGAAAGAGTAGGTCCCCATTAGGTTCAAGGAGGCAATCTATGGATGGAGCCAGAGGTCATTGGTAGAGTATTGAACAAATACTTCACATCCTTTTTCACCAGAGATGATGATGAAGGTATGGAACTCGGGGAAAAGACTGCGATGTTCTTGAGCAAATTGACATTGGGAGTGACAAGGTATTGGAGGTGTTGGCAGGCTTAAAAGTGGACAAATATCTAGGTTTGGATGAATTGTGTCCCAGGTTGCTGTGGAGGCAAGGGAGGAAATTGCAGGGGCTTTGGCCCAAATTTTTAATTCTGCTCTGGCCACGGGGGAAGTGCCAGAGGTCTGGAGAACAACCAATGTGGTTTTGTTATTTAAGAAGGGCTGTAGAGAGAAGCCAGGAAACTATAGACCAGTGAGTCTCATGTCAATGGTCAGGAAACTATTGGAGAAAATTCTGAAGGAGCGAATCTATCTCCACTTGGAGAGGCAAGGTTTGATCAGGGATAGTCAACATGGCTTTGTCGGAGGGAGATCATGCCTAACAAATTTGACTGAATTTTATTGAGCAGCTGACCAGGTGTGTAGGTGAAGGTAGTGCAGTTGATGCAGTCAATATGGATTTCAGAAATGCCTTTGACAAGGTCCCACATAGGAGACTTATAAATAAGGTAAATGCACATGGGAATCAAGGTAATTTGAGGAGGTGGATAAAAATTTGATTTAGTTGTGAGAGGCAGAGGGCAATGACAGAAGGCTGCTTTCATGATGGGAAGATAGTGTCCAGTGGCGTGCCACAGGGATCTGCACTGGATCCCTTATTATGCATAATTTATATAAATGACATAGATGACTATGTGGATTAGTAAATTTGTGGATGACACAAAGATTGGCCTGGTGCTTAACAGTAAGGCTGAGTGACTTGGGCTACAAGAAGATATAAACAGGATGGATTAAAGGGCAGATAAGAGACAGATGGAATTTAACCCTGAAAAGTGAGATGTGATGCCCCTTGGAAAGAGTAATTTGACAAGGAAGTATTCAAATATGGCATGACACTAGGAAGTTCTGAGGAACAAAGCGATCTTGGCGTATTTGTGCTTCGATCTCAAAGTGGAAAGGCATGTTAGTGGAGTGGTGAAAAAAGCATATAGAACATTTGCCTTTATCAATCGACGCACAGATTACAAAAGCAGGGAGATCATGTTGTAGTTGTGTTGAACTTTGGGAAGGCCGCAGCTGGAGAACTGTGTGCAATTCTGGTCGCCATATTATAGGAAAGATGTGATTGCACTGGAGAGTATGCAGAGGAGATGCACCAGGATGTAGCCTGGGATGGACCATTTAAATTATGAAGAGAGGTTGGATAGAATAAGGTTGTTTTTGTTGGGGCAGAGAACTGAGGGGTGACCTGATCAAGGTATACAAGATTATGAGGGGCATGGACAGAGTGGATAAGGAGCAGCAGTTCCCCTTCATTGAAGGGTCAGTCACAAGTTCAAGGTGAGGGGTAGGAGATTTAGGGGGATGAGAGATAAATCCTTTATGCCCAGAGGGTGGTGATGTCTGGAATCTGCTGCCCAGGAGGGTGGTGGAGGTAGGTTGCCTCACATCCTTTATAAAGTACCTGGATGAACACTTGGCATGTCATGATATTCAAGGCTTTGGGCCAAGTGCTAGTAAATGGGATTAGGTAGGTAGGTTAGGTGGTTCTCATGTGTCGGTCCAGACTCATTAGGCCGAAGGGCTGTAATGAATTCTATACAAAATAATACCATGGGAAAATGTTTCGAGGTGAGAGGTAATGAAATGTTTTCAGGACTGCCACTTCAATCATAATTTAAGGGAAAACTTTCTAATTGAATAGCGATATCCATTTTCTTCAAATTTGAACCGATCCTTCAAAACATGATCGGCACATTAAAAATTATTTTTGACACAAATTCATCACATCCACTCAAGGCATGACTGAATTTTCATACTTCTTTTCTGCTCTGAGTTACAACAGCTGTCATGTTTTGACTCACGTTTTCAAAGACAAAAATGTAAATTCATCAGACTATCTCAGCTCCTCAAAATAGTGTGTGCATCTGGTTTGCAATATTAAATAGGAGTTCCCCATTTCAGTTAAAAGAGTGCAATCATCACAATCATGTACCTTGAAAATTTCAGTTTATTGCCTTAGCAACTACACAGCTGACACTGAAAAATTGTGGATATGTCACAATGCAGTTTTACCATTTTAAGTGACCAATGCCAACAAGTATAATTCTAATTTTAAGCACATCCAGTATGAAAAATGAAGTTTACATACAGTAGAAAAAAGTCACATTCATTTTAGTAAGAGCCGATACTGATGCAATAACTAAAAAAGGTACCGTTAAACATCAGTTAAAATTACCATTATGTTGACCAACCTGTACAGATCTTGCGAGCAGAAATATGTAAATGCTTAATGAAAAACCCAGTAAACAAGTTTGAATTTTTGTAACATTTTAGTATCAACTGCAGCATTCAGCAAATTAATACTTGAGCATTAATGAATGCTAAGACAGGGTTTCCATGGTTAGTGTTGAATTGCAAGTTATAGTCTGTAGTTATTTTTTAAATGGTATACATTAGCCAATATTAGGTAGTCTTGAGTTGAGCTTACATTTGATCATTAAACATCAAATTCACAGTTTGATAATTTGTGCAATTTTAACTTGCTAACTTTTTGGACATCACAGTTTCAATATTATAGTCATATTTTAACCACTATCATAAGGAGGATAACTGAAAATGTTATAAGTGGTAAACAATTCAGTTGAAGATTATTACAACCTCTTAATAACCAGTCAGGTTGCAGTCCTCAGTCAAAAGATAAAATGAAAATTCAACAGATTCCAATTAGCTAACTGTTGCTGCTATGCAACATCCAAGAACAATGAAAATTTACAAGGTTTATGGTTACTTGCAATTACTTTCTAACAATGTGAATTTCTCTGAAACAAAACCTTTCATATTATTGTTTTCAAAATAAACAAAGGTGGATTTGGTCTGTCCAGGCCGTAAGGTGTTAATGGATGTTGATACTTTTCAAATTGGTGAGTTTCTAGCTAACCATACTATAATGGAAACCCAAGCAAAATGCCATTTTAGTCTTTGGCGCCTACAATGATGAATATTCACAGCATGAACAGTTTAACAATAAAATAGAACAATATAAATCAAAATTGCAAAAAAAAGGCCGTTGAACTCTTCACATGAATGAAAAGTTTTAATTCTAGCATGTTAGAAAGTAACCAGAAAACAAATTTAAACAAAGCCGAAGTCAGAGCAGATGGAGTATCAGCTGAAATTCACTTAAAAGTAAAATAGTTTTAACCAAGGTCACAAGGTTCAAGTGCAAAACCTCATTATGAGGTAAACTTTTCACAAAATGCAACATTGAAACACGATTCCACACAGTGGCATTTCCAAAATGCCATTTTACCTGCTAACCTTTGGCTGGTGAACAGGATAACTTGCCATATTTTTTGAAATACCGAGCAAGTGACATCCTTTTATATTTCAAGAACATATTCATCTCTGTTGCACACCTATACTACAAAATCTGTTATGCAGAATTGTGCTGTGAAAAATCTGAATAAAAAAGGCTGTTTTAGTTTACCATCTAAAAACATCAAACCTACATTTAGCCCATACACTTTCCTTTGTTAACTATTTGTTTAGTGTTTTTTTTAAACTTAAAATGACATGTTTACAAGAAATGTGTACTTTTAAAAATAAGACCAATCATTGTATTTCAGTAGAATCAAAAATAAAGCTTTGATCTGCCACCACATTTTACCGATGTACCTGCAATTACCAAAACTCCATATGAATGCATGTGCCCATTTAAATCTGGGCTATGTTGGGTCATTGCATATTTTTGTGTTCTGTAACTTAGCCACTGAAACAACTATCTGAAGTAGTAAACACAATCCTGTTTAATTTGTTCTCAACTGCCAGCTTTGATGATTTATAAAAAAAAACACAAATGATTAATGAATTAAAATTGGAATTGAAACTGAACATGATCTATTAAAACATTTGTCAGTATCAATTAGTTATTGAATTATCTGTACATTATTTGTGAGTTGCAGTATTTTAATTTCTTTGTGTGCCAGTACATTTGTATAAGCTGTTAGGAGTGGGTTCTGGGACTTGTTTAACTGGCTGTAAAGGAAGTTATATCTTACACTAATGAAAAAGAACCGCAAATGAAAATGCAAACATATTAGTGTTATTAAAATGGTTCACAATTGTAGAGATCAGTAGCTTGACACTTTTGAGGAATGTGCAAAGTGAAAAATGTTCTAAACAACTCAAGTTAATTTGCAGAGAGAATATTTGAGCGAATGACTGTACACTGTCACAAAATACTCAGGACCTGTATTTTCTGAAAATTGCTGCTGATGCTAAATAAATGTGAGGGTGGATTTACACTATAAGTGAAGTGTTAAGGGAAAGTGGTTTTGGCTCCACAACAATGTTTAATTTATGTATTATAAATTGGGATTAAGCCCCAAACCTACTCCAAAGCAAAGAAGAGCGAGATTCCACCCTTGAGGCTGTCCTTTGTTTTCATGTCAACTTAAAGCATAAATTCAGGTTCAGCCAGAAGTTATGTTATCACTACAGCAGTGTTTAACCATTGCTACAGTTGAAGCTTAAAGATGCAAATTATAAATGCAAGAGCCAGTCAAAATGTAGCCAAGTCAGCTAGAAATCCGAAAGTAGCTGTTTGATTAAGCCACACAGAAACGTGAGAAACTGTTTTCCTTATTCCCGGTAAGAAGTCCCACAACACCAGGTTAAAGTCCAACAGGTTTATTTGGTAGCACAAGCTTTCAGAGTGCTGCTCCTTCATCAGGTGAGCTGCACTTGATGAAGGAGCAGCGCTCTGAAAGCTTGTGCTACCAAATAAACCTGTTGGACTTTAACCTGGTGTTGTGAGACTTCTTACTGTGCTTACCCCAGTCCAACGCCGGCATCTCCACATCATTCCTTATTCCCACCAGCACTGTGCTGTTGAACGCTATTTGATTTTGTATCTCATAGATAGATTACCAAACTAAAAACTCCAGGGATCCATATTCCTTTCATAGCCTTTTGGACAACTTTCATAGCCTTTTGGACAACACATTCTAATCTATTTAAAAAAGTACGAGCAGTTTACTGCATCCATTCAATTATGTGATGGAGATGTTGGCATTGGACTGAGGTGGGCATAGTAAGAAGTCTCACAACACCAGGTTAAAGTCCAACAGGTTTATTTGGAATCACGAGTTTTCGGAGTGTTGCTCCTTACCTGACTCACCTGATGAAGGAGCAGCGCTCCGAAAGCTCGTGATTTCAAATAAACTTGTTGGATTTTAACCTGGTGTTGTGAGGCTTTTTACTGGATTCAATTATGTGACCTTGGAATATCTACCCAACGACAAGTATGAACATCAGTACTGAGCAGGTAAGAGTTCTGCTTGTTAGGAGGATTAAAATGTAATTGGAGAAGTATGAAAATATTGCTAAAAGGAAACTTGTCAAAAATTATTACTAAGGCAACACAACTTGGATTACCACCTGAAGACTGAAGAGGGAAATGTTCTTTTTTTGCAAGCAGATAGTCATTAGACCCTGGAATGTCTTACCATAAATGGCAACTTTTACAAACTACATCTCCTTTTAAAGCAAACTGGTAAAGTCTATGAGCAAGAAGAATATAGAAGGATACAGGGAAAAGGACTGGAGATTGAGATTAGAGCATATCTCTCTGGTTGTAAAGGTAGCATCCAAATTGGCTCCATGTGTCATGTGGCTTATTTTTAGGCTGCCATGTATATAAAAAAGACCAATACTGTTCTGAAGCAGGTAACCACCATTTGGGAAAATGTATCCGCTAGGCCAGGGTAGGTGGTACATATTTGCATACTGAGAGGGAAAGATGTTTACCCTTGTGTCTACAGCTAAAAACATCAATAAGAATTGAAGCTTTCATGTGTCATAATATTCTAAGACCAATTTTCCAGAAGTGACATTGCTGGCCTTGTGAAACAAAGTGTGTTTGGTGAATAAGACAAGTATCACATTAATTTGAATGTAGTCTATTTTAGCACAAGTGTAATGACGATTGAAAACAAACCATTACGTTCGATATGTTTACTGGCAACTGTTAACTGATATGTTCAATACCCCAATCAGAAAAAACAAATGACATTTCTTGCTTAATTTCTTTGACTGCATAGGTGCAGATTTTTTCCCCTGACAAGTACCATCTGCTATTAACTGGGTAATATACATGCGTTTACCAGTCTGCTCAACGTGCTAGAAAAGGATACTAACAAGAAAAATCTACTGACTACTCACAGATGCATACAATACAAGTCACAAGTTTTCAGCAACTGTCCTATTTTGTGGCACATAATTTTGAAAAGAGGTTCTTGTTTTGTTCCTCAACTTACTTCCCACAGCTTTACAACAGATGCTGACCACACACCTCGCTACAGTGATTTCCTTTTCTTGCAAGGTCATCAGCCAAAGATTGCAAGGACAAGATGGCATACACTTTTCAACAAGACCAATGCCAGTTTGTTCAAAAACTGAACAGAGCAAACTGCTTGTCAAGAAAATTTAACATTGAATTTTGTGAGACTAACTGCACAGTTACACACAGTAGTAGTGTGAATTATAGCCTAACTATAGGCAGCCAGCAGAAGTTTAACTTCTTAAAATAAGTTTTTCGTAGTTCTTCCTTCCAATTTTGCCAAAGCAACAAAATTAGGGGTAAACAACACTTGTTCCAGAATTGGTATCCCATATAAGTGAATGTTCCTGGCAGCAATTAAGTTAGTAAAAAGATAGGAGTGTAACAACATAATCTTTCAAGTATAATTTAGAATCATAGAATGATAAAGCACAAAAGGTGCCCACTATGATTGAAATTGTAAGTACCATAAATACATTTTTACTTCAACAGTTTTTTTTCTGGTTTTAGATTCTATCACCTTCATTGTTAAAGTCATAATTTTGTTGTTTCTCCTGCAGTACAATATAATGGCATTGCCAGTCGTAAAACACCTGAATTCAAGGTTAATAGGGTGATAAAGCTGACACAAATATACTGCAGTATGTGACATTTCCTTTGCCATATCACTTAAGAAGTCAGCTTCTTTTGTCAACTTACACTGATGTTGTTGCTTCCATAAGAACATTACTAGGTGTTTCTTATACCCCTTAAACACTTTCATTTTTCTAACACATATAGAAAAAGAGTACTCCACTTGTAAACTTTTCAAATTTTCTATGTGCAAACTGTACTGCATGTCCTGTATACAAGAGTTATATAATGCAGCAGAATTATTTTGGCAACATAGCAGCTCTGGTAGCAAATAACTACAAGTCCTAGGTTAGCTTAAAAGCAAAACTGGATCGTCCATCTCATGGAATGGAATGGAGCTTGCTTGGCTCTCTCCAGAGTCTGAGTCATATGGAGTGTCAGGTAGCTCCAAAAAACTATAAGCTATTTGGTCATCTTCCATTTCTGATCTATCTTGACAACTGGTGTTTGAGTATTCCTCTTCATCCACGTTATTGAAATCCTGTGGAATAAATAGCATCTCTGGGTAATTTCTGCTGACCAGGTCACTTGTCGTCTGCAGAGAAATTTTTCGAAAAGCTAAGAGATGCATATGGGAGAACTTCACATATTTGTACCTCTTGAATCCCAAAGATTCAATGGCAATTTTCCAGCTCTTAATCATATAGGCATGACGGTTTTGGTGAGAAGAATCAGGTGTGATTATAAGGAGCAAACCATGGAGTGCAAGAAGTTCATGGGCTTTCTTACAGCAGATCCAGCGTTGGTAAGGGGCAGGAAAGTAAGACAGCAGAAGAGAAAAAACAACAACATGAAACAGCTCTCCTGGAAGGGAGTCAATGGGATTTTTTAGCTGCTTGAGAAAGGCATCTATTGCATCTTGAGCAAGCTGGAGGGGCTGCTGCAACTGAAGGTTGAGGAAATCACATTTGTACACACTCTGCAAAACAAAAAATACATTTTCAAGATTATTTCATTGTGGTTTAAAAATTGTTTGACAAGTCATGGTAAGGTGGTGCAGAATGCTACGCAACAGTCATGTAATGAAGCGCAGTGTGCCGTGAACCTTGCAATGTACACAGCAAAATAGCTATTCTCCAGCATGCGTGGGGAATGGGTAGTGCCAGTTAATCAAAAATGCTGGTTACGAGTTTCATTTTCAACTAATCCCGGATGACCTTGTGGAATGCAAGATCTCATAAAACCCATTCTTGTAGGCAGAGCAGGGAAATAGCTCTTCTGTTACTGAAATTGGAGCATCTCAAACTCTAGGACACATACAAGATATGAACAGGACTGATACATGAGCCTATTGACTAAACTCTCACTGTATCCATAGGTATATTAAACTTGTGCATTTGAAACTTGGCTGGCTGACATCCCCAGACATGCCAACTTTCACGACTTGATCGTGAGTGTGAAACAATCTCAGTCAAACCCAGACTCACCCACAATCTTGCGAGGAGGCTTTGAAGTCTTGTGATTTTTCAGATCAGATTGGTGGAATTAGAATGCCAGCACTGCCTTTCTCTCTCAGTGCGGGCATTACAGAAGCCCTAGAGAATTAACTTAAATCTTTGGTCCAGTTTTCAAATTCCTGCATGCTGGCTTTTAATTTCCTGGTTTATCCTAGTCTCTTTTGCCATGAGTTTACTCACGAATTTAGAGAATGAATTAAAAAAAGGTGTCAGGAGTTCTGGTTACTGGAGCATTCTGGTTGGTACAGTGCCTGATGTCACAAATTTTACTCTTATTTTGCATTAACATTTTAGCACAGTATTACTGAACGAAGAAACGTGGTTTATAATATTGTATTAAAAAGTTCCAATAATAAATATTAATTTGAATAAATCCCTTTGTAAAAGAAAGCTTCTATTTATGTGTTTCAATGAACAGTGAACATTGAATAATATCACACTGAAATGTCTATTGTTTTGGAATTCCATTCTAGACCATTTAATATTTGCACTATTCAAGAGTGGCTGAAGCCAAAAAGGGTTAAAATTCTTTTGTGACAAGGAATTACATAATTATAGCAATTTTTATGATCTGTAGTGAAATGCAAATGCTTCTTTCATTTCGAATGAGTGGAAGTACTAGATTTCATATGTGAAGAAACATTAGTTTTCTCTTTGTTCACCTTCTATTACCGCCAAGACTGTGGAGCAATGCATGTATATAAAAGCACCAAAGTGATCTCAGCAATTCAGCATTCAATGCAATTAGTGCATATAATAGAGGATAAAGTCCATACCAGCAACAGAACATGATCATGCTGTATTATATACATGCGGAACAAAGCAAGGGACATTGGCAGTGCTTCGCAAACTATTTTCCAATGGCACCCCATTTTAACTCACCACCTTCTCGAGGCCAATTAGGAATGGGCAACTAAGGCTGGTCATGCCATGATGCCCACATCCCATGAAAAGAAAGTAGACACAAGTAATATATAAATAAATAACAACTGAAAATTAATCTAACCCTAGCTACACATTTAGTATATTATTAAAGTTCACATATATCAACATTTCATTCATCATAAAGGTGTGAAAATATTGAAATAGAATCATAGAACCCCTACAGTGCAGATCATTCAGCCCATCGAACTTGTATCAGCAGCAATCCCACCCAGGCCCTATCCCCGTAACCCCACGTATTTACCCTGCTAATCCCCCTAAAGGACAATTTATCATGGCCAATCCACCTAACCCGCACATCTCTGGAGTGTGGGAGGAAATCTGAGCACCCAGAAGAAACCCACGCTGACACATGAAGAACGCACAAACTCCACACAGTCACCCGAGGCCGGAATTGGACCCAGGTCCTTGGCGCTGTGAGGCTAACCACTGTGCCACCCGGTAACTTGTAAAAATGTTACGATTTTATGTACTTATGGAAGTTTCAGCTAAACTATCCACATCCCACGATGACAGAAGACTCAGGGCGGAATTCTCCCATTTTGAGACCAAATCCCATGGCATGAGTGGGAACATGGAGTGTTTTCCGCTGCAGTGGCTGGTGGGAAAACATGCCAAATCTTCCAGCCCCGACCTCATTAATTATGCACCCAGGTGTTTTATGCCACATTCAGTGGCGGAGCATGTCTGGATGGCACGTAGCCAGACACCATAATGAAAAGGTGCCCAACATCACTGACTCACAACTGAAGGAAAGAAGGTGGGCCATCTGAAAATGAAGATAGACCTCTGGTGAGATCAGAAGATGGACCTGCTGGCAATCAAGATGGATCTCCAGGAACATTGAGGCTGAAAGATGGATCCCCTTCAGGACACCTGAACTGGAAGGTCCACCTGCAGAGGCGCCCCGACCCACTGCCGTGGTGTTCCAGGTAGCCTCCTTCCTCAATTCCAGAGGCGGCCCAAGGCATTGTTCAGATGAGTCCTGACATCTGCATGCCATGTTGTATGAGCATGTTTCAGGCCAGCGATTTTTCTCACCAGCATTTTGGCAAAATTGGAGGGGGGGGGGTGGGGAAGAAAAGAGGTGGAAGTTGGTTGGGCCTTCACCTGCATCCAATTAACAGGATGCAAATGAGGCTCATTCACACTGTCCTCTGGCAGCTTTTCTGACCCGCCATGGCGAGCACCAGAGGAAGATCCTGCTGTAAATTCAGGCCGATGCGAAACCAAATTTTGGCTCTCCTGCCACATTCTCCCAACATGCCCACCAGCAAACATGCCAGCGGGGGCATGGGAGAACTTCTTTCTCAGTGGAGCCGCTCACTTCTCCAGCCATACACACATTGTAACTAACTCCTCCCCCCTACCCCCTCAAGACACACAGCACTCTTCCCATCTTCCATAGCACATTCAGTCATGCCCTCCACTCACTAATGTCCCTCTTCCCACTTACTCAATCTTTCACTCCCTCCTCCCCTAATTGCCCCCCTCACTTGGATTCTCAATGGATAAAAAGGAAATACTTTGTACACCTTATTGAGGGGAGGGAATACATCTTACTTCAGAACTTTAAACAGAATAGAAGTCAATTGCAAGCTAAGAAACTGAAATGCATTACCATCCAGAAACATTATTGTACTCATTACAAACACCTCAGAGTTCTTCACAAGGTGTGGATTGTGAATGGATACTGACCGGGAGGACACTTCATTCTCTAAAATCCTCATTCAGGACTCTAAAACCGCATATCTATTGAAATTTTTGAACATTAAGACTTCATAAGTAATTCCTCCACCACATTCTCTGAATTCAATGGGAGGACCATTGAACAAATGTTTTGTGAAGTCTGCTCCACAAGGACTCAGGCAAAACTCCTGCAAATTCAATTTTGATAGACTGGGCACTGTGTCCAGATGGCCGAAACCCTCTTGCCCATCAAGTCACGTTTTCTCAACTCTAAGTAGCCAACATTGCAGAGGAAGACAAAGAAAACTTTTCAAAGACTTGAGGCTCTCCTTGAAGTGTGACGGCATTGACATTAATGATGGAGAGGAGCTTGCTGCCAATCATTCAACATAGAGACAACTGGTCTATCAAGCTGCATCATGCTTTGAGTCAGAATATCTTAATGATGAGGCAGAGAAGGACAGAAGAGGAAGTGAGTTCTGCATTCTGAATGGGATGTCCTAACTGGTGGGATGTCCTGCCCCATGAGGCCAAAGATTATTGCGTTGAGAATTGGCTAATTCGGTCATATGAAGACCCATGGCAGAAACTCATGACCCTGAGTAAACATCATCCTTGACTTGAGGTATGGCCAATAATGATGATTAAGACTTGATGGCAAATGATTTAGAACAAAGATTGCTATTATCTATATGTTAATTTTAATCCATTATAAATATATTTTCCACATGTGCAAGTCATAGATGATGTATCAGCAAACCAGATTGACGGTGCTCTAAAATAGATATAAAAGTGTTATTTTGAATTTTAAGGCCAATTAATTTATTTCATACAAACATTGAACTTTTATTAAATTTGTAATATGCTTAAAAGTTCCACCTAATCCTTTTTCTGATGATCCTTGTAGCACTGGCCTAATTTTAAATATATATTGCAGTCTGTGATACTCTCACTGCTATAGTTGCTCTAGCTACTGCAGTTCCAAACTTTAGTTACTGGATGGTGCTACAGAGCAATTCCCACGCTTACTTTCCCAATCGTGAAAACAGACTCTGTCAGCTATTTTGGTTCCCCTACTCCTAGCTAAGTGCTGTTTTCGAAAAGTAAGTAAAAATGGACTACCCCTTTTTAAAGTTTTAGCTTTCCTTCATTTTTCCCATTATAGATTATCAGTTATATAGCTCTGCATGTTTACCAACTGCTCACCTGGACGGACAGGGCAAGTCCAGGTTGCTTTGCCAATGAAGTTCATCGACCACCACTTATTGCTTATGTGTTCATATGCTTCCCAATGCCCTTACACGTGGATGTAGCAATGAGTGTGGTGAGTGAGGTAATTGATTAAGGGAGTAGGGTGGTGAGAAGGAATCAGGAGGAGTAGTCAGGGATCACGAGGGGAGTCAGTTGATGTGGGCTAGTCAGGTGAGCCAAGAGCGGGGTTTAGCGAAGGAGCTGATCATCAATTACAAGAAACGTAGTGGAGGACGTGCCCCTGTCTACATCGACGGTGAAGAAGTGAAAATGGTCAAGACCTTCAAGTTTACAGGTGTCCAGATCACCAACAACCTGTCCTGATCCCTCCATGCTGACGCAATAGTCAAGAAAACCCACCAAAGCCTCTATGTTCTCAGAAGGCTAAGGAAATTCTACATGTGAGCCACAACTTTCACCAATTTTTACAGATCCACCACCACAGAAAGCATCCTTTCCGGATGTATCACAGCTTAGTATGGCTCCTGCTCTGATCAAGACCACAAGAAACTACAAAGGAATGTGAACATAGCCCAGTCCATCATGCAAACCAGCCTCCCATCCACTGACTCCATCTACACTTCCCGCTGCTTCGGAAAAGCAGCCAGCCTAAGCAAGGACCCCACGTACCGCGGACATGCTCTTTTCCACCTTCTTCCGTCAGGAAAAAGATACAAAAGTCTGAGATCATGTACTAACCGACTCAAGAACAGCTTCATCACTGTTGCCATCAGACTTTTGAATGGACCTATCATATATTAAACTGATCTTTCTCTACACCCTAGCTATGAGTCTGACACTATATTCTGCACCCACTCCTTTCCTTCTCCCCTATGTACTTTACAAATGGTACATTTTGTCTGTATAGTGCGCAAGAAACAATACTTTTTATTGTATCCCAATACACGTGACAATAATAAATCAAATCAAATATTAGCTGCAAAGTTACCCAGGAGTTAGATATCCTGGGTAACTATTCAGGTAAGTTAGTCAGAATTGTCCAAAGTCCCTGACACTAACTCATAGCTAGAGACTATTTTGGAAGCTCTTAGAACGCAGGAGAATTTCCCATTAAAATTTCAAATTTCCCGTGCAATTCACATGGAGTCAGTGCGTTGGTATTTCCGAGGGGTCCTGTGGTACTTCTTGTGGGGACATCTAGTCTCCAATGATCTGGAGGCCAGAAGATCTGGGTCAATGGCTTTTGAACAGAGAGCTATTTATTCAGATCTACGAAGTGCTAACATGTCACAGCCAATTGCACTCTATTGTAATCTCATGGTATCTACTGTGTATTTGCTGGCAGCAGGAAATAGCATAACTTTCTTTTTTACTATTTCAGCAAAATTGTAAGATCAAGTCTCAAGAGGATTGAATCCACAGTCATAAAAGAACCAACTTATAAAAATTTTGGGACTCTAGCTCTTCTAGGATACATATTAAAATCAACATTTTAAAAAATGTACCTTTTTGATGGTGGTTTCCAGTAGTCACTTTAAATACTGCAAGTTAGGTTATATAAGTTATGTCAGGTAAATGTGAACAGAGCATGTTCTATTTTGTTCAGTGCAAACATATTTGCAAAATGGATCCATGAACAAGCATTAGGTCTCTTATTCGCATTCTATAGTTGTGGTTCCAAAACATTTTTGGCTGTGTACCCCTATTCAGATTTACCCACTAAAGCGTATCCCTATAGGCTGCTTCTTTTATAACCACCCCTCTAATGACCACACATTTTGTACATCATTATATTTATACGTTACAGGTAAACATATGCCTTTAATCATTTGTGCTTACCATTGTGATGGATGGACTTGCTTATTGGAGCAGAAGCACTTCCTAACACCACCCTCCCACCCCACTCAATTATCCAGCAACCACTCTACCCAACACCATTCCCCGAATTTACTCACTCAGCAGCCCCACTTCCCAAAATCCCCATTCTGACACACTTCTCTGTATCTTTGTGAGACGCCTCCACCAAGGAGATGGCCTTGGCCAGGCTGTCCGCCTGGTATCCACTGTCTTGTGGGTCAAGCAGCCACCTCTCCCACTCGGACAGTGTTTCGGTCAACAACTGCTGCTCTCATACCCACTGCCATGCCAGTGCTCAGGATCATGTGCTGTCGCTAACTTTTTAATTGCTCCTCCAATCGGAGGTTGTTTATCTCCCATGCTTGTGGCTCATAGACACAACTGCATCTCATTACTGTGTTTATTCGCAACAAATGCAGAAGAGAAATACTTGTGATTGTATGTGCAGTGGGAAGGTGACTGGTGGTGCATGAACCTGAGCATCAGAGACATTTGTGTTTGGAAACCCCTGGACTATCGAAAGGGGACTCAGCAGTCAGAAAAATATTCTCAAACCTGAAAATCCACATGACACAATCAAAGTATCCCGTAGAGACCCTAGGGGTACGCATGCGGAACTTTTGGAACCACTGTTTAATACAATATTGTATGTGTTTGGATTGCAAGTGTATCTGCTGTTTTCTGGGCATGAGAGTTCAGAGTGCTAATTTAGACTTCTGTGCCTCCTTTTACCGCCCCTTTTGAAAATAATGGTTGCATAAAAAGACAAAATTATTCTGTTTGTTGAATCAGAAAATGAAAACAGATTAAACTGCTGTTCCGATAGTCAGCCCTTATCTTATCCTGAAAACTTAATCATGCCAGATTCACTTCTGCTATAACACTGCAAACATTCGGCCTTTTATAGCTCCTCAGTTCCAGATATTAATTCTCCACAAGATCAGAATTAAAGTGGTTCACCTATTTAAAATTCTACCAAGCATCAAGTCTTTCTGCATTTTCCAGCTGGCGCGGTGATTTTGCATTTGCCTGTTTACTAGGTGAGTTATTTGCAATCACATAAGTGCCACCATTTAATAACACCTCTAGTAGCTCTCTTGTATTACAAGGAAAACAAAATCATCACAGTAAACAAAGGCAAATCTCGTTAACATTTTGCCACTGAATGATTTCCATTTTGGATCAATTACGTGTTTGTGGTTAAAGTGTATTGTCTTCGATTGAAAACAAGTGTAAATGTAAAACAGCATTATACTTTGATTCACAAAACAACTTCTTTACCAAATGATTGCTAAATAATTGTCCTAACTTCCAATGCGAATGGTCTGTTACTTATAATTAACGTATTTAATAAAAATTCATTTTACAACTCCTATGATTAAGCTTTCAAATTGGAGACACCAGGGCCAAAGCTCCAACAAAAGCAAATAATTTTTATCAAGCTGGGTTGTAAATGGGCCCAGAAGCATCCTTTCAATATTGAAATGTGATCTGTAATAAACTTCCTCACAATGCTTCAAGATAAAACATGTCATTCTACCGTACCCCAAATCTGTGGAATGAGTTTTTAAAAAAATAATTCTTGGGATTTATTGCACATTCTTTAGCTGCTCTCGAGAAGGTGGTGCTGTGTCTTGTTGAACTGCTGCGGTCATGGAACGCCAATGGAGGAGGGAGTGAATGTTTAAGCTGGAGGATGGGTGCTGATCAAGTTCAAATGCTTTGTCCTGGATGTTGTTTAACTTGAGTGACATGACAATTGCACCCAACCAAGCAAGTTGAGAGTAATCATTACATTCCTGCCTTACTCACCGCAGAATACCCAACTTCAGACCTGCTCTCGTAGTCATGGAATTTACGTGGCTGGTCCAGTTCAGTCTTTGGTGAATGCTGACCCACAGCATGTTGATGGTATGGAATGTGGCAAAGGCTACATAAAGAAGATTTGTCATGGAAAAGTACTGGCACCAATCGAACTAGGTTAGGAGGAACATTGTAAAAAATATTTTATGTTGTGCTGTTTGTTGGGTGCATTCACAGGCTAAGTCCAATTCCAGATAAAAAGAAAGCAGAAATGTGGTTCAGACATAGATTATTTATACAAGATACAGATGTGTCTCCCAATAGTTTAAAATTTTATATATGCAGTGAAATTGCTATCTAATGTTAAACACCGAAAATTGTTTCACCAGCGTTGTAATCGGATTCTGCTCATTGCTGTGAAAGAGTCGTGACTCAGAAGGATGAGTCAAAATAGTCTATCGTATGCCTCAAATTCAACAGGATAAGCAAGATCTTCAGCCTTTAAGGATGAAACTAGCCCTCACGATGACACCATTAGCTTAACGTTAAGTGAAACTTCCAAACTTACCCCCCTCCACCCACACACGCACAAAAATCACCACATGAAGCTCGGTTCTGATGTGAGGCCATATTTCCATGCTTCTGCATAGTTTTTCATTCAGTCATGGGCCTCAGCAGTTCGCGCATCCACACAGCTTCCCCTGTTCCCCCACACCACATCCAAAATACAGTAAACAGCAGGTTACGAGTCAAGGATAAGAAACAAAATATCATATGGGGTTTGGATAGTGTAAATGACAGCAAAACCATAATGTAATGAGGTAAAAGAGAAAATCAATTCACCTAACATATGAAACACACTGGAATTTGGTGGGGCTGGAGGGTGGCATGGGAGCAGAATTCCAGTCATAAATTTCCAAAAAAAGATTCTACCCTTGGGTGCTTGTAAACATATGTTTATATAAGTTTTTTTATTCCTGCATGGATGAAACAATATTAGCACTTTAAAAGTTATTTATAATTCCCAAAGAAATAAACATCTTGCATCCTGGAATAACAGGAGTTTTTGTGTTTTGCTCATATTGCCATGAGTTTATGACCTAATAATAATCTATGATCTCTGAGTCTTCATATTCAATAATAAGATGTGGGTGTTCTGACAGAACTTGTTCTGTAACAAACATATACAAACAAGA